>NC_067237.1:10566666-10872083 GCF_019924925.1 Ctenopharyngodon idella
GTGTCCACTGAATGTGAACTTCAGAATCATGGCAGAAGTAGTATGTCATTACAATCATTGTTTTACAGTGTAAATAGATAGACAAATAGATATTTTATTCATCTCTTTTGAGCTTGATTTACCACATTAGAAAATTCAGGCCAGAAAAGAATTCTGATTTTGAGTAAAGGAATTCAGTGACTGATGGTGACTTGTATTATCTCTCTCTCTCTCTCTCTCTCTCTGTGTGTGTGTGTGTGTGTGTGTGTGTGTCTATAACACCTATACTCTTATTATCAGGAGGAAAATACCAGTTTTGGTGGGATGTGCCGGTAATAAACACCTTCTTGGCTGACTCACTCAGAGAGAAGTGGAGGGGAGACAGGAGAGACAAAGAGATCATTCTGTGTGTAGAAGTTCAGGTTAGAGTACACCTGCTCCAGACTGCTTCTCAGCACCCACCCTGTATTAACCCAACACCTAAACCCCACAGGTTACTGCAGTTATACTCTCTGCCCTATAATCAGAAACACTTTGATGGGGGCAAGAGAAGGGGGCAATTTATTCCATTGTATTTTTTTCTCCAAATACATGTCCTTTATTTATTGTATGTGTTCATTTTATTTCATGTGTGTGTTGTATTTTATTCTGCTAAAACGCCCTCTGAAAAATCGAATCCAGCCCGAATGCAAATGTGATTGCTGGTTTTTGTATTAATACAATGCTTCTCCTCATGTGTTTTTTGGCTAACCAGAGCTACTGTTTGCACACTAATCTTCTGCATGCTACACTTTTCAATAGGGATGGCATTTGACAAAAACTAATAGGCCTATAATAAAATTATTGAAGGAAAGCCAAATTGCAGAAATTTCTTAGGGGTTCTTCATGACGTATTTTCAATGTAAAACACACTAGACGGACGTCTTTAAACCTAGAATGTATAAAGGTGGCCAAATTGATTCAGCATGCTGTGATTTTTTAAATATTCTATCTATCTATCTATCTATCTATCTATCTATCTATCTATCTATCTATCTATCTATCTATCAACACATTGTCATTAAAAATAAAATTCATTCATAATAAACCATTTGATCCATATTTGTGGATAGTAGTTTGACTTGCAAAAAATCAATGCACTGTTAACAGAAAGTCAGTCACTGGGTTTCAGTAACCAGACAGGATCCGAGAAATGATGCATTCATGTTAGACATCCTGTCATCTAGCACTAAATGTCTACTTTGTAGTCTGTATATATCATAGGCACTCTACCACAGACATATTCTAAGGTTCAGCTGACACACTCAAATACAGTGTGCTGTGGATCACAAAGGATGTGCACTCTGGTTTATTTGTTAGGAATGTACAGAGGTGTTTTCTCTGTGTAACTCACTTCCTCCCAGTTGCTTTGAAAGACATCTCATGATTTCTAATAATGCTATGTTCAGTGTTTGCTCTTGCTTTGGCTTAACCTCATTTATGTTCTAGAAATGATGTACAACTGTCCTATACACCACATCAAATGAATCAAGTCCAAGTGCACTTATATTGGTAGTCCAGGTGATTTTGCACCAATAAATATATCATTTGCTTTTATTTTAAATCAAAGACTGTTGGTATATACCAAGATGGTTCTATTTTCTAATTGATAAAGTCATCACATCACTGCAGCTACCATTAGAAGCTCTGGTTCCCACAGAAACAGTCAGCATCCTATAAAGCATGCACTTGGAACTGCACACTGAAATATATGCTTTTAATGTAATTTTTTTTTAAAAGATCAGTTAATGTAGATAGGAGCTGGTCTCGCATGCCAGAAATAGCTGCTCTGATAAACAGCAAAAATGGCTGCCCAGTGAACCAAGCTAACTGCTACTAACATAAAGTATATTGACAGAAAGGTGTGCATAATATGTAAAAAAATGAATAAATAAATAAATAAATAAATAAGTTAAATAAATAAGTTAAATCGTTAACTTACCATACATCTTTGATGTAGTTTGTCCCGTTTGGATTGAGATAAAAGGCTAGTAGATTTGGTGGCAGCAACTAGAGGTATTTCTCCAATGAGGCGACAGGACACAGCGGATTCCCTGACTGCTCAAACATAAATACCCGTAGGCTTTCTTTGTTTCTTTTGTCAGCATCTTTGTGGTTGTTTCTGTATTTGCTGAATGACAGTGTTGCATACTTCTGACCATTCTCATCCTGGCAGATGATAAATGAGGGCATTCATTGGCGGTTGCCCTCTTTAGCTCTGCATCCCATATACAGCTGCACATCAAACCAGACCCTCAGGTGTATTTGGATTTAGTGCCGCAGACTGCTTGATAGTCTGCCTCCATTAAGGCGGGATGGTGGGATGTTTTGTCATTTCCTTAAAACACAGGGCTCACATGATTTATGTCAATTTTGTTTATTGATTTAAAATCAATAGCCAGATGTTTCTTGGCATACCAGGTCTGAAAACGCCTCGGTTATGACTGTAACACTGCGTGCCATGCTGACCAGTGCCTGTCTTGTGTGAATCCTATGTTAGAGCAAAACTAAGACTGCAGCACCTGGGACCCTGGTGTGGAGTCCAGGTCAAGGTCATAAAACCTGAAGAATGTGAGCGGAGAGGAACAGCCTGTCGCAGCTATACATCATGAAGAGAAGCCCTTAGAAAGCAAGGCTTTAGAAGCCACCATACTCCTAGTAGAATGGGCCTAGTAGAACAGCCAAAGGTGAAGGCTGACCAGCCAATTCATAAGCAAGAGAGATAGCCTCAAATACACACTTGCTCATTCTCTGCTGTTTTCTGGGTGACCCAAAGCATGGAAAAAGTTGTTCAGACTTATGCCACACAGCAGCTCTGTGAACGTAAGCATCAAGTGCCTTCACTGTGCAAAGCAGATTTAATGTTTCTTGGTCTGACATACGCAGAATGCCTGCAACACTATAGATCTGGCCACATTATTGGGGACCTTAGAAACATAACCTGGCCTAGGGTGAAGAAAAGCCTTCACCATGCCAGGTGCAAATTCAAACCACGAAGGGGAAACCGAAAGGGCTTGTAAATCTCCAATTATTTGGAGAGGTGTAATGGCCAACAGAAATAAAACCTTCAAGGTCAGAAACTTTTATGAAACCTCCTCGATAAACTCAGAGGGAGCAGCCGAAAGGTCCTCCAGTACTAATCCCATGCTGGAACCCTCGTCTGAGCTCCAGGCCTGGGTGTGTGGTAAGCAGCTATGGCCGCCACATACACCTTTAATGTAGAAGGGGATAACCCTGCAGAGAACCGTTCTTGCATTAACTCCAGCACTGAACCAACAGGGCAGTTAACTGGGTCTAAATGAGGAATCTCACACCATGAAGAGAATAATCTCCATTTAAAGGCATAAAGTTTCCTTGTGGAGGGAGCTCTGGAGTGAAGAATGGTCTTGATAACCTCAGTTGAGAGAGCAGCCACACCCACAGCTTCCATAATTTTGGGCAGGGGTGAAATATTGAGCCTCCCTGCCTGAGATACAAGGTCACTCCTGATTGGAATCTACCAAGGAAAGCCATCGAAAAGGGATGTCAAGTCTGAGAACCAAACTCGGGTTGGCCAAAAAGCCAGCAGACAGTGTGTCGTTTCCAGAAATGCAAATATTTCCACTTCTGCTTGGCCGTACCTCTTCCATATGAGGCCCACCACCTCAGGGTGAAATCTCCATTCCCCAGGCCTCAGCCCCTGTCTAGACAGGACCTCTGCCCACTGATTTAGGCATCCAGTAATATAAGCTGCTCTCAGCTAAAGCAGCTTCCCCTGGGCCCACAGGAGGATCTGGTGTACCAGTTTGTAAAGCAGGTGCAAGCACCCCCTGATGACCACCGATGTATTGTCTGACTGGACAAGAACATGATGCCCCCTTAGATATGGGAGACAATTTTCGATGCCAGAAAAACAGCCATCATCTCTAGGCAATTTATATGTGATGATAGATGATGGCACTTCCACAACCCGTGAGGGAAGCATCTGTTGTAAGCATCAGTTTCTCTTTGAAGACGATCACCGTCTTCAGACGATGAAAATAGTGCAGGCAAGACGGACAGTTCTCTGTTCTCGTAGTGGATCAGACACCTACGAGATCAAAGATGGATATCGCGTGATTCACACTTGTTCACTGTGTTGTTGATAAATTGGATGTAATTTAAGTTCTGCTGCTTTTATACGAAAATAAACATAATGAACAATAGCCTACACCCAAAGTACTTGTTATATATTTTCATTCGAAAGGTGTGTGTATCAATCATTTTTACTTTAATTACAGACATATTTATATATAATTTTTATAAATGACAACAATCACATAACCCATACACATAAAATCATGATATTAGAGTTTTAAAATCAAACATTTTAAAAGAGATCAATACATCATGGTTGTTTAAACCAATGAGCATTAAGCGGTGTCGTCATCAAGTCGTTTCCCATCGTGCTTTTGGTCAGCGCAGTCGGTGGAGAGAAACTGCAACTGACTGCAGAATCCGATGAGGCCGCATCGCCCTCGCGAGAGGTTTTTGACATTTGTCAGCATGACATCAGAGCAAGGCGGCCCACCCTTGGACACATTTCTAACCGGCATGCATCTCGCTGTGAATACCGGTGATCGGTTCTGCGCAGATTTTGCTCATCTCAAACAAGCCTATTGACAATCAATACACAGACACAGTGGCACAGTAATACTGATGTAATGAGGTCACAGGTGTATGTTTGTAGAGTAATTTACAATGGCTTCGAACACTGCTCAACCAATCAGAAACAAGGACTAGAAATATCTGTTTTATAATATGTAATAGAGATGAATACTCCAATATAGCCTCATAGCTAGTCTGCATTAAACTGATTCACAGAACAATTTGTGCTGAAATGTGGCACTTGGTTGTGAAACTGATTGCTATAAACACATCTGCCACTCTTTCCTAACATTCAAGATCACGGAATGTACAATTTTCTTTCATTATATTCCCATTTAATTTGTAAACATATATATAAAAAAATTGTTAGTATCACCCTTTTTTTTATTTTTTTTACTTGTGTTGTTTCCTATGAGTGGTAAGAAAGAAAAAGCTTGAAGACTCATTTTGCATCCTGTCCTTGTAGTTCTTGCTTGCTGTTATTGACCACACAGGGATAATAACACTACAGCCTTGCACAGCACCTCAACCCTCAGTAAAACCCATTCTCTCCTCTTCCTTTAATTTGATGGCACTTTAACAGAATTTAAAAGCAATTAGTGCTTTATTCCTTGGTCAGTAGCTGTAGAGATGACACACCTGTGGGCAACTTTTTAATTTGCTGATGTGCTGACTGTTTATCACAGTGGGAGACTTTGATATACTGAGCAAATCCTGTTAATAACTCTACAATCACAGAAGACCATCCCCCACTGACCATCTCCATTTTAATCCATGCTTTAGCAGGAGAACCCTGCGAAAGCTCTGTAACAAATTATTAGGCCTAGCAGTGACGTCTGTCTACAGGACAAAATTCTCCTTTCCATGAAGGTGGGGGAGGGCAAAGCAATAAGAGGTGAAAAGAGTGAAAGAGATGAGAGAGACAGGATAGTTTAATTAAACATGTCTGAAACTCATTATTTGGTGGAAGACAAATTGAAGGCACTACATTGCCTAGATGGCCCTGATTATTCCAGAGGCCACACATTTGTGCTCACAGTTTTAAGATTGCAAATAGTTTCCCCAAAAATTTAAGTTCTGGGGCTACTGCACCATTTCATGTCACCCCAAACTTGTATTTTGAGGTTGTCAAGCTCCAAATATGACATAAAGCACTGTAAAAGTACAGTACATGCACAGTGGTTAGTGGTCATGTTCTGACATGTTGGAGCTCATACTAGACTAGACTTTGTCTCTCCTCTCCTTCCCTGATAATATCCTGTGTCTCTCCACTGTATTCATCTAACAAATAGGAAAGAGCCCAAAATGAGTTTAGTTTACAGTTCTTTTTTGTTATTGCTTTGGTAAAAGTAATAGGCTTCTATACTCTAGGGTGTTATCTAGTAAGTCTTATGTTCAAGTTCACTATAATTAAGACATGTCCGGTGGGGTTTTCATGTACACGCTTGACTCTCTCTGTCTTGAGGGAATGAATTTTATGTGTTATCCTGTGGGTGGAGGCCTGACCCTGCATGATCTCTGACCTCTCAGTATATGTCAGCTCCAGTTTTCCTGCTGAGGACCTGAGGAGTAGAGAAACACTTTCACGTTTCATGAAATGAATCAAGGCCGGAGAGGCCCAACAGTGACAAATAGCTTGTTCTTAAATATTATTAAAAATAAGAACAAAACAAAACAAAACAAAACAAAAACTATACATTTATTTTTCTCACATGATTCATGTGACAGTCATGTGCCTGTCTCACTGTGCTGCAAAGCATTTTATAATTAAATAATTTATATATACACTTTACAATGAGGCACCTTTTATATATATATATATATATATATATATATATTAGTTTGTTAATATGAACTAACAATGAAAAATACTTCTAAAACATTTTTTAATCTTTGTTAATGTTAACTTAAACAATTACTAATACATTATAGAAACATTATTAAACATGAACAAACAATGAACCGTTGTATTTTTATTAACTAATTTTAACAAAGATTAATAAATATAATATAAATAACAATAAATAATTAATTGACAATAACAAATGTATTGCTCATTGTTAGTTAATGTTGGTTGATGCATTAACTAATGTTAACGAATCAAACTTTTTGTAAAGTGTTACCAAGTATATTGTGGATAAATATGGGGATGGGGGAAGTGATATTACAGTATAATTCACAGGCTTCACACCCTATTTAATAGAGATTTCATTAACAGTTTTACAGGAGCAATAGTAAGTATTTTTGCAGGAACTTTTTTTAACAATTATATTTGGACATAAGCATTGATATAGCAAGACAAAGAGAAGAACATTTGCTTTTGATTTAACTGGCTTAAACATAGGTAAGACTGTAGTTAGATTACTTTCTGTAAGCTCTCTGAATCTACCTGGGGCTTTGCTGTCAACATGCACACCTGAGTGAGGACACCCAAAGCTATAATCAAGTTTTTTTTTTTTTTTTTTTTTTTTTGTGAACATGGCTCACCTGTTCTGTAAAGAAAAGGTTTACCATTTAATTTTTTTTTTCTTTTTTTTTTCTTTCCAATGAGTGAGGTGTCAAATGCAGGTGTCTGGCAACTGACCAAATACCAGTTGAAAAAAAGGGTTTAGATGATTTATTACCCTGGATAGGGTGACATGCTGTAAATATGTCATTTTAACCAGTGAGGAATAAACATGCTACAAATTATCATTACTAGTCTCTTAAAGAAAGTACCAGCCTTCTCCCATTGGCTGATGATTTGCTCTATCAAACAAACAAATCCAAAATTATCTGTTTCTAAGTGCTAAACAAGGAATGACATTTTTGCACGCCTATAGTCAAAAATCATTTTTGTAGCTCAAATTTTCTCTCTGAAATATTTTTACATTTTGACCAAACTTTAGATACTTATTATAAACTGTGATTTTGCCAAGTAGGACATGTAAAACGTTGTTCAAGACCACAGGCCTATCCCTAAAATCTGATTCGTTTATAGAAATGTTGTTCCAGAACCAACAAGGAGGTGGCTGTATTTCACAGATTTTATTTTTTAAACATATTTTGCTTTATTTTCCATCATACCACGTGTCTCCAGCGCATAACGTGTCAGTGGTGGTATATGGCACACTGCTGGGCTGCATTTTCAGTCCGTTAATGAGTCTAACAGCTTTCTGGAGTGAGACCAGGACACAACAGGAAAAAACCCTGGCTGTCACCACCACTGCCTTTTCTGGCAAGAGCAAAAAGGAAATAAATTCATGTAGCGATTACTTTTCATGATCCTCAGAAGCACTGGAGCTCTCACTGTTGCCTCTTGGCGGGATGGCTAAGGGAATCCAAAACATGTTAGCATATTGAATTCTTGACCTCATGTTTAAAACTTTAATTGCGTTGTAGCAACTGTTAAAATAGTGAACCAATGAGACTAAAGTGACTTCAAAAATAAATAAATAAATAAAAAATATCTGATATTTTGGAACGCGAATGGGAACGCGGGGGCACCACGATGCGACCGCAAAGGGCACTTCACCCCCCCCCCCCCCCATATGCATGCCACTGGTGATGACGTTGAATACGCGATCATGGTATAGTTCATTTATAGCCTACATTAATCCTTTGACTTCTTTTACTTTTGTTGATCACAGAGCTTATTTTCTCAAATAATCCAAAAGGCAATGGAATGTCGAGGGAGCCAGGCTGATGCTATTACTCGGACAAAGTTGGCCTACAAAAATACGTCATCACTGCAGTGCTCTATTCATGAGGCAAGCACATTTGTTTTAACATTCAGACTTTTTTTTATGCCCTTCTGGAAAAAAATAAAAAAATAAAAAATTCTTATACCAGCCTAAGGTGGTTAACTTGTTCCATCCTGGTTAAGATGCTCTGTCTTTATTGTTTTAGAGAAGTTTTAGTTAGCTGAAGAACTGTCAACATGTAGATATACAGCTAGATATCTGAATAATAAAATATATGATATAGACATACATAACTGTGTATTTGTTACTACAGATTAATGTACAATAGGACAGTATACCTATAAATGTGTCTGGCCTTTAGCCATTTGCATAGAAATTATGAACATGCCCTAAAGTCTCCACTGTCACGCTTCAATTATTGAGAAAAGAAAGATTTTTATTATTATTATTATTGAGAATTACTAAGAAAGATTATTAAAGGCAAAGTAATTTTAAAATGAAAGTGAAAACATTTTGCCAATTCTGTATTGATAAGTGTGTTGTGGGTCCATGTATATAGCCAAGTCTAACCTTCTGCAGATGTGTTTCTGCATTACATCTGGAATAATTCACAGCAAACTAAATTACATCCAGTGTTTTCCCCCACAGAATGGTGGTGCAGACCATTAACACATAATTATGTTGTGTGAAAATGACTGTATGTACCTAAAACAAGCCTTTGTGAATGTTCAAGTGGTTGAACATTCAGCATTTGTCATTCTGACAAACTGAAACTGCATCTCTAGTTGACTGACAGCGGTGCTCATTTCAACATGTTTAGAGCTGCCCAATTAGTAGCTTCTCTGTTGTATAGTGCAAGTCATCAAAAAATCTTACTTTGACTTTTTAACATGCTTAATTGCCTTTATTGTAGTTTTCAAACATTTTAACATACCGAGCAGAACAAAACCCAGAAAGAGACAAAAATGCTACTCTGAATTTTATTTATCTAATTATTTTAGGGTCAATCACATTTACTACAGAAACAACCTTGCCTTCCTCTCTGACATCATGGCTCATTTCATTATCGAAGAACAAGTGGCAATGTCTTTACAATTTATTGAGTTAACTATGATAATATGATTTGAACGCTACTCAGGGAGGAGATTGCAGGGGTGACAAGGCCAGCGATCAGAGTTCCCTTGTCTTCGAACAGTCAAGGCTTTTGTTTGCTTTGTGTAGGTGTTTTAGATAGGCCCATATGGCTCAGTTCTGTAATTGTGTCCAGGAATGCCGGCTGGTTTACGGTGCATATCTCGGACCACTGGAGATCATTGTTCGAGTTAGCCGGAGGATTCAGGCTCCTTGGCTGCTCCGGAGACATGTCTGGCATTGTGACATTGAAACTGAGTGTCTTAATTTCCTTGAACACACAAGCAAACACACACAATGAGTTTCCATTTCAGTTATCAGAGTCACCTGTTTGAGGACAGAATCTTCTAATAAGATGTACAAAATAAAAATAAAAAAATCTCTGAATATATGATATTAAATTGAAAGCAAATTGAGATTTTTTTTAGTTGTACTTCTCAGAAAAAAGAACAATCATACAGTAAACCTGTCTCTAAAAGTTTCTAAAACTGTGCTTTAGAGAATGCGTTGTATCTCTACATTGATATCAATATGACAAAAATGTCACAAAAATATGATGTATATTTTTAGGGAATTATGGCAGAAACATCTGACACAGAATTGATGTTTTGAAACTTATTTGAGAAATTCATTTAGTCTCCTGAGTGATAAAAGAGAAACCTGTGAGAAAAGGATTCATTTGAGTTTTTGTTTTGGTTTGTACTCAGTGTTTAAATCTTACTCAGAAATGTATAACATTTATTGTCTTTCTTAGAAACTGAAGAAAGTCAGCATATTTCCATTTGAATGTGTATGCGTGTGCTTATCTCCCACAGGCTGCTGATTATCCATGCTGTAAAAAGGCTTCAGAAGTGATTGGCTTTTGAATAAGGCAAAGAAATTCTTAGAAAGTCTTAGACACATAGACAAGTAGATAATGTAAATGACCTTTATTTTTATTTATTTATTTATTTATTTATTTATATTATAAATATTTTATAACTGCTCTCACCCAGGCCCAAATCTTTAAAGAAAGAATTAAAAAGGGGGGAGATTATTTTATAACATTACATTTTTCTTTTCTTTTTTGTACTAAGTCGATGTGCTGCTGACAGATTTGGATAGTGTTTGTGTAAACTCTTTTGAAAAAGAGTGCTAAGCATTTTAAAACCATGTTGTCATTTTAAAACTCTTTGTGTTCACCCAAACATTCATACACATGCAACTAATGTGGAAATACACTGACAATGGCCTCAGACGACACCAGATTTCTGAGAAAACTTGACCATTTTAACGGACGTCCGCCCAGGCACAAGACGCTTTTTCCTTTTTATCTGATTATAAACACATCCTCCACTAACAGATCACTCAGATCAGTCTTTTCTAATCTTTCTAACGTACAATTTTTTTTTGCACTAACACTTCTTCTAACAAAACACTAAAGCCACTAAAAAAAATAGACTTTCCTATGGTAAACTGTTGAGAATAACCATACAGTCATTAATAGAATCTGTTTATTATTGTTTCTCCCAGACCTCTTTGAGATTAAATGGTAAGAATTTAATGACTTTTGCTCCAATCCATGACCAATGACAATTGTCTCAATTTAGGAGACAATACTGAAACCTAAAAAATACACACAGTTGACAACTCTATTAAGTCTCCTCAGATATGAAGTAACATCTAAAAAAATAAAGGTTTCCGGTAACACTTTACAATAAGGTCTTAAAAAGAACATGTTAATGCAAGTTGAATTTTTATTACTTATCACTGAGACTTCCAGTCTTTTGAGCAATAAAAGAGCAAACTGTGCAAAAGATTTTACTCATCAGCAAACTGCTGTACATGTTTCCATAGTTTTTTTGTCTGCATGCATGACAGTATGTAGTTCTGTGTTTGTCCTGTTGTGGTTCTAATCTGTCTCTGTCTGTCTCTTTTACAAACACAGTCTCATGGATGCTTCATTGTTTGACAGGAAGCCTCATTACCAAGCACAGAATAGCTGAAAAAGCCCTGTCTATACTAGACTTAACCTGATAGAGGCCCTTACATCGCTGCCCTTCTGTGGCCTTTATGGGGCCCCGGATTACACAAACAGGATTGGCAGATGCAAACATCCATTCACTCTTGGCCGCTCATCCCAACAAAGATGGACAGATAGAACGAGAATGAACTCACAGGGAAAGGGTTCGAGCGCACCACACTAATGCCTACTGCACTAATCTGCTGGTATGTCTGGAGAAGGCCCTTGGGGAAAGCAGCTGTTCTCTGGTTCTACATGGAGAAAGGGGGCAGGGAGGTTCCTCATAATGTATGGTGCAGGTGTCCTGATTTTTTTTTAAATGGGAATTTCCACAGCAAACCACAAGAATTTAGCTAGAGTCCACTTGAATTCACCAGATTCCACTTCTTGGGTGTGTTTCTAACACAAAAGAAAACTAAAATGTGTAACATTTTGAGTTCATCCTCATTAAAAAAAAAAAAAAAAAAAAGATAATCAGAATGGTGAATGCATTGCTTTTGGCACTTAAAGGAATAGTTCACCCAAAAATGACAAAAAAAAAAAAAAAAAACCTGTCATCATTTAATCACCCTCAAGATGTTCCAAACCTGTATGAATTTCTTTCTTCTGCTGAACACAAAATAAGATATTTTTATTTTTTATTTTTTATTTTTTGTTACCAAACAGTTAATGGGCCCCATTGACTTCTATAGTATGGGAAAAAATATTTTGGAAGTCAAAGAGGCCCATCAACTGTTTGGCTAACTCTCTGAGGTCGGCAAAAGCGCCGGCGCGTTTTGCTGGATTTTCCTCACATAGCAGCAAAAACGACTTAAAATACTCCATCATTTTTTGTCATACAGATTAAAGTAATACATCAATTGAAACTACAGAATGTCTACTTTTATTTGTGTGCACTCAGAGTAAAAACAAAATGTTGTGCTTTTTGCAAAATAAAGAACACTAACATGATCTGTCTTCTCTCTCTGAATGAAGTCCATTCTGATACTCCTCAAAAAAATTAACTATAACTTAGAGAATACTTATCACACATGAGACATATATCTAAAAAAAAAACGTTGAAATGTCAGGTTTTAAATAAAGTAAGTCAAATCGAATATTCTCTGTTTATGTAATCTGTTTGAAAAGAGAGAGATGTCAGTCGTTTGTGAGTCACCTCATTATCTGCTAATGTGGCCACGGCCACAGAGAGCACGCAGCATTCAAACGCAAAATCTGAGGCAATACATGCAACAGAGTCAACGGCTGCATCAGCTTGAAAAAATGCATCAAGCTTAGTCAGATTCATGTACTTTTCATCATTTTGAGATGCGGCGAGGAATAATTCTAAAAAGAGGAAGAGTGTGATTGGTTTCAATTTCATTTCGAGAATCAAATTGGTCAAGCCGAGGATTGTGAATGGTAAGTTTTTTTTATTATTTCTAAGTTCTTTATTCTAATCACAATATAGACCAGTGTCTGTGAATATTAAACCACAAAAAGACGAATATGAATCCTGCATGTTCTGTGTGTCTCTGTGTGAATGAATGTTTACTACACATAACTTACATTAGTAAACATGCTATATTGGCTTTTCCCAAACTATATTGTTATATATACTGAAATAAAATGTGTTAGCAACGTATTAAATTGCACATTAACATTTATAGGTTCTATAATATCACAAATATGATACATAAAATGTCATAGAGATAATATGAATGTATGAAATATGAAAATATGAATTTCTTTGGCCTGTTTTGGACAGATTATCAAGTGTTTACTGTGAAATAGCCTAGTGGCACATCAATGAAGCTTTTGTTTGCAATGAATAATGAAAATTCAGCTTTGCATTACAGAAATAAATTGTATTTTAAAGTATATTAAAATAGAAAACCATTATTTTAAATTGTAATAATATTTCACAATATTGCTGTTTTTTTTTTTTTTTTTTTTTGCATTGAAACACCAAATACCTTGGAATGCCAGGTAAGTGATGTTCACTTATATCTTTGAACAGGATTTATTTCCAGGTAAAACTGTGTACTCAAAATGTGCCTTTGACTCTCATTTATATTGTTAACTATATTCTAAATAAACTACAAAATAAACTACTTTGTCCTCAGATTCTTTAGTTCTCTTTCACATACCTGACTAAAAGGCTCGTTATGCGGGTCATTGTCTCCTCAGGTGTGAATCACAGCATTATTCAGGATTATTCATGCCCCCACACATACTGTCTTTCTAAACAAAAAGTGTCTTAAAAAATTTAAAGTAATATATTGTTTTATGTGAATGAGTAGGCAGGATGATTTTCACATAATTTTGCAGCAAAAATTCTAGGTTTCTACATTCATTACCCAGAAGTCTTGTATTTAGTTTATTTAGTATTTGTTTTGTGGCCTTATTTCAGTGACTTAATTTTTTTGTGTTTTCAATAACCACGCAAAAACGTTATTCTCTCAAAAAGACAAACATGTACATACATGTTGCTCACATATTATAGTAGCCTAGTTCATGCTGAATACAGTGTAATGGCACTTTTGCCATTAATATGTTTATAAGCAACTGAAAAAAGCACAAATGTCAGGGCATGTCAAAACTTCTCCCAAAAATCCTCTGACCACAGAGGGTTAATGACATTCTTCAAAATATCTGGTTTTGTGAAATAAAGAAATTCATAAAGGTTTGGATCAGCTCAAGGGTGAATAAATAATTACAGAATTTTTGGGTGAACTATCCCTTTAAAAGTGCTTACAATGCATTCAAAGTATTTAAAGTAAGTTTTATGTGTTCCATGGAAATAGAACCCATGGTCTTATTTATTATCACCATACTCTCACAGAGGAAATTTGTTATAGTTTATACAAGTCTTTCATAGCTCAGATGATTTCAGAGATGTTTCATTTAGGCAATATTTTTCTTTTTTTTTAAGTATACTTTTTATTTTGGAAAACTAATAAAAAATAGCATACACACAAATGGTATTTTTTCATTATTATTATTATTATTATTATTATTATTATTTTAATAAAATGACAAAATACTATGATATAACACAACAATTGAAGTGAAAATCTTTAGCTAGCATACAAACAGAAGGCTCTCTCAATCACTGTTATTAGTAGACACTCTCAGGCCAAATAATGAATGCAATAATTACATGTGGATGATAACTGTTAATCATTAAATGACCCTACATACTGTAGAAGGTTATTTTTAAAGGATGATTCATTGCCGTTCTCCTGGGGTGTACGAGGAAAGGTCAGGAAAGGTCTCATTATGTGGGGTGTGTGTGTATGAGTACACATGTGCACCCAATTTTGTGTTTATGTTTGTGTTGGGTAGGCTACACAAAAATAGAAAGTCTTGGTCAAATTGACACTTCTAAAATTTTAACTTGGTTTACAAACTTATGTGGCCAAGTTGTCCTTGTTTTGTTTACAACAACTAGGTAATTTTTCAGAATTACTTGGTCATGTTTTTTTCCCCACCAAGTGTAAAATCGAATAAAAACGCTGACATAAAGCAGAAAAGCAGGTCAAGCGCTCCAACAATACAATAATGACTATCAGAATAGTTCAAAATCTGGTTTGATCAAAAGTTAAAACAGACAGATATTTACCTTGATTACAGCTGCACAACTGTATAGAGACTGTGGTGAAAATCTCCTGGAAAGCAAATGAGAAAGCAGATGATTACAAACTGCAGTCATTGCTGGGTACCAAACAGCTAGTCATCCTTATTGTAGGTAAACACACACACAATTCCTGCACACAAAACCACTACAAGTTTATCAGTGAAACAAATCTGAATTACTGCTATTACAGATCCACTTGTGTAGGCATGACATGACTGAATCAAAGGTACAAATTTTCATGGTATAAATATAAACAGTTCTATTTTTGGTTTGTTCTTCCTTCCTACATATATTCTCTTTTAACATGACTACATTTAAGATAGCTATAGTATATGGTCATATTTCATCAAACTTGAAAAAGGAATTAGCTTTTTATTTAGTTATTTTTAAGATACAATCTAGCACGAGGGCTACACAGATACCGATTTAAGAGCCAGTGACACAAAAAAATACAAAGTTTTCCAAAGCATTTATTTTACCTGCGTGACTCGTCATAGACATAAAAGCTCAACTAAAGCTGGAAAGTTTTTTTTTTTTTTTTGGAATGGGTTTTGATTTCAGGCTGTACAACAAATAAAGTAACTATTTCAAAGGGGTATGGTAATTTTCTATAGGCACTGTATTTCTTTAACTAATATAACATTAATATACCAACCTACTGAAGTAGTAAAATCTGTTTATACCAATACACTGACAACCACAAAAAAAAACTCAGGTGGTAATGAGAAAGCCACATGTAGAATCAAAGCTCATCATCTAGGGGTATTCCAGAAAGCAGGTTACATTTACAGATTTACTAAGAGTAAGCAGATAACCTCAACTTTCAGTTCCAAAAATGGAGGTAAACTTTCAGGGTATGTTAGTAGCCATAACAACTTAGTCTCTGAACATAACCTGATCCAGAACAGCTTATGTTCCAGGGTTAGTTTGTTTCAGAGGTATACAGTGCATGATAAGGCTCCAGTGTCCTGTATTGTCTTTGTGTGCAGTGGTTGTTTTTACCCTTTACTGTTCTCTTAATCCAGTTTATTGTTCATTGACTACTATTAGTATGCCATTTATGGGTTTATCTCCCCCAAAAGTGTAAACATTGAGTCCCCCAGGCAATATGGAAACAATGACAGTGGTCAGTAGATGTGTTCGACTTGAAGCGGCACTGCACAGACCGATCGGTCTATGACATCAAAGTACTGCAAGAGCGATTAGAGAGCAGAGGGATTTTTCTTTCTGAAAGTAGATTCAGAAAGAAATATGATTTTATTCAACATAGAATTTATTATACAAACTTTTGGACCATGAGGTTGAGTAAATGATGACTGATTTTTAATTTTGGGGTGAACTATATTCTGATTTTATTTATATATTTATTTATTTTTGGAAAAAAATGGAAATATGAAATTGAAAGTAAACATATGGTCAACTGATGTTTCATGAATAATTTTCTTAGAGAAGCTAATTTACTAAAGGCTCCCAAGTTTATTAAATTAATTCACAATATGCGCACATTTATTATTAATGTTGGGGGTGACGCGTCATGCAGGCACAACAGTGCTGTATGACAGATGTATCACTTTTATTTAGTTTTTTCTTTTTTATTCAAAATATTAACAAACTTGTTAACTATAGCCTATCATGAACTATAGGCTATATAGGCACTGAGCACCCACAGAAAAAAATGAGATATTCTCCATTCATTTTAACCAATAAAAAATGACTGCAGCTTTCAAACACAACATTCTTTTAATTTTTATAGTTCACTTGAGGCAGTTACTATGCATATCGAGTGCGCATCAGTGTAATACATTAACGCAAGAGTGCATCAGTGAAATGTGCAGCACGAATCTCTCCACAAAACTCGCATGCTATCAATATTGTCCTCATGGCTCTATTCTGTCTCAGATATTACGTGTGCACGCTCAGTTATTAAGACGCTAGTGTTCGCTCTAGAGCAGGGTTCCTCAATTCGTTTTCACCAAGGGCCAAATTCTGCCAACAATACAAAGCCAAGGGCCACCGACTAGTGACCGATATTGTTTTTTTTGATGGCCAATGCAAATATCTTAGAGAGCAGGGTGGCCGATGGTTGATATATAATATCATTTATATTTATTTTAATTCATATTTAATAAATTAGAAATATGAAAATTCAAATTAAATTAATAAATGAAAATGAAAATAAATAAATCTTTAAAATAAACATGTTTATATTTTAGATGGCAACTTCTTGCCCAGGTAAAGACAAGGTAACACTAATTTATCATAGAGTGCACAGTGAAAATAGCATGAATATGACATAGTGGGCAACTGGATATAGCGCAGCATATTTTAAAATCAAGGATTTAAAGTTTGTCGATCACGTCTCCAGTGAAGCTGAACTCTCCTAGGATATAGTGCAGCATATTTTAAAATCAAGGATTTAAAGTTTGTCGATCGCGTCTCCAGTGAAGCTGAACTCTCCTCTAATAAAGCAAACGCTATACTTTCTCACATAGCATTTACTTTCTTTATTCACCACGCTGTCTTTGCGTTGTGGTGGTCAGGCAAAATAAAACAAAAATTTTCAGTCCATTCACATTTGAGTCGTCTATTTTCCATGTCCACTTTTCTTTTCTTCACACGTGCCTTGTTTACGCTGTCAGACTAACTGTGCGTGTCCACTGGCGCAGAGCGAGAATGAGTTGAAAACACTCGCTCTGCCCCTCTCTCTCCGCACCAGTGGACACGCAACATAAGCAATGACACTGCATTTGAATTTTCATGACAGAGATGTGCTTATGCTGACATTACCTTGACAACACTATTTGACATTAGCACGGACCAAACATTTTTCTCTCGCGGGCCGGATGTGAGGAACCCTGCTCTAGACAGTGTTAGCCTACTTGATTGCTTACTCATGACACATAGCAACACAGCTAAAAGTATTCCTAATATGTTGGACCTTTAATTGAAAGTAGTCTACTTTTACCTGTTGAGACCAGTGTTAATTTTGACAGACATTTTTGATTTAGTCTTACTCTTCTAGTCTTTCAAGGCACGAAGCGAAGGTGCCACTAGTGTCACTTACTTCACCTTTACAACATAAGATGTAACATAAAACCCTAATGTACATAACTGTCACTGATAAGAAAAAACTATGAGAAACTAATTAATGAGTTATTTACACAGAGATTTGTTCTCTATGAGTGTTTTATAAAACCTTGAAAAACTCAAAAAACTGCAACTAAAACAGTTCATGTCAAATTCTTATTAGATGTGCTCTGTAACCTCTTCTGACCCAAAACCTTATGACTCCTCTGTGGCCTCGAATGTTTTGTATCTGTTGATGCTTTTCTCATGGTTGTGTCATATTGATGGTTTACTGCTGCTTGTTTTCAGATGCGCTAAAAAGGCACAAGCCAAGGTCATGGTCCCTGCTTTGACTCATAGGCCAAACTGTTGTTATATCCAGTCAGTGCCTTTTAAATATGGTTGAACCAAAACTCCCCAAAATGAATGTCAATAAAAGAAGAACATGCCTGACATAATGCTGGCCCTCTGGTTTTGGCCCTGCTGTAGTCTCCCAAGTTGCCCAGGCAGTGCATGATAAATGGATTAATGTAATTACTCACAGCACTGCCCACATTCTGGAAGCTGGGTGAAAATTGAGATTCCACAAGGGCCCTTTTGCTTATCTGAGTGTAGGAACATCCGACTTGGCTTCTCTGTAAACTCTAAGGGAAGATCTTTGATTCATAATGGCATGTTTTTTGTCACAGGGTGGTCTTACATTTCCAATTTGAACTGGTGTCAGTTGAATTATAGTAGATGTTAGTAGAAGAACTGAGGTTCTGGAAGAGCTTTAGGGCACCTTTGGGGATAACTACATAGATGAAACTGTTTTAAACCTTTTCACTTGGAACATTTTTACAATCTATGGTTAAACTTGGTTGTAAAATGAGATTCAAGAGGATATGTAGTTCTAAATAGACAGGCTTATTTCCAGAATTAGATTAGATTGCTGCCATGGGTTTTTATAGATATCAGTGAGCAAGAAAATAAGCTATGAATTTAAGTATAAACACTTTAAGGTAATTAAAAGATCTGCACATCTGGATTATAAAGCAGATTTTGAAACTTCCTTCTGTCATTAAACAAGACACAATAGCAATATTGCTCTGTTAAAGAACATTCTGGTAGCTGTATTAAATTATGGAATCTTAATCACTTTGCAAATCTCTCAACACAATAATGAATCCTGTTCCTGGAGACCCACAGCTCTGCACATTTTGTATGTTTCTCTTATCTGACTCTTATCTGACTTAAATGATATAATTTTCAAATAAAAATGGATTTTTTAATGCGTTTTGGCCGTTCCTTTACACAACAATGGTGTTTTGGGGGCTGCAAACACAAACTTTTAAAAACGGGTTTCATAAGTGTTTGAAAACAATACCTACAAAAACGGAAATTTGTGAAAACGGTGACGTCATGCACATGCGTGTTACGTGTTCAGCCTATGGCCGCATTATGACATCAGCAACTACTGGCCTGGCATGAATAATACAGCATTTTTAGTCGTTTTCATGGATCCGTGTGAACGGGGGTTGTTTTGACAATGTTGTCGTCTGTACGCAAAAAACTTTTCCGTTTTTAGTACATTGTTGTCGTGTAAACGTACCCTCAGTTCAGTTCATGGAGCTCTTTTCTAATGGGCTGATGATTTGAATCGGGTGTATTAATTATGGAGAAATATATGCAGAGAGGAGGGACCGAGATTTAAAACCACTGCAATAAAGCTTTGTACTTCTCAAGTTGTGTGAAAACTACATTGACTAAACTCATATAATGAGCAAATATTGGCTAAATGCTTTTGTTCCTAAATGCTGAGGAGATATGCTAATTTTGTACTTGCATTTTATTTGCTGGAGGATTGAAGTGATCTATTGTTCTTGCTTTGTCTCTCCCCATTTCTCAACAATCTCTTTAACTTACTCCAATGAAATCATTAAACCCTATTTCATGAAGTTCACATAATCATCATTTACTCTCCCTCATGTTTTTCCAAACCCCTTTTGACTTTTTTTGCTCTGGAGTAAAAAAAAAACAAAAAATCAAAAAACAAAAGATGGTTTGGATGACTTGGCATGTTACTTTACATGCAATAGGCTGCAAAACATGTTTTTACAAAAACCAGAGCAGTTCATGCAACCGCAACTGAGCTCTTTTTTCTCTGTTTCTGTCATATATGATCATGGAGATAGTCTGTTTGCACATCACATCCTCTTCACTGTGCATGCAAGTGTAGTTTCAGGCTTTGTCACGAGTGTCATGTCCTTGCTCACGTACTTGTTTTCCAACTTCCTTTACAATATTTTCTCTCTCTCAGTTGAAATGATCACATATATGTTCACTTAGGTCAACCCACATCTCACACTGTGAATATAGGTCAGAAAAGAAGCTTTGCAGATTTAGATCACAGAATTTCTGAAATTGTGTCATTAGTAGCCCACTATTTGCTTTACATTTTGATTATTCTCATTTTTTTTTGAGAAAAAAAAAAAGTAGTACAACTAATTTTACGAATTATATGATGTATACTTTTTTATCTAGTGTTTTTGCAATACAATAATGAGAATTCGGGGTAAATGGTGAGCTTAATATTACAATGCAACAATCTTAAAGACCAATTTTTTTGGATTTTGGAGTCAATTGTCTTGACAGGTTACATGAGATTCACCTTTACAGACTTGACTCATGGTTATCTGTTATCTTTTTTTTAATTTATTTATTTTATCTTTGTTTATCAAATCAATGAGTGGAACCAGAATACAACAAAACAGCTTGAGTTTACTTGCTACATACAGATTAATCAGAGTCAGATTGAGCAATGCAGTTAGCCAAAAACCAAAATAGGTTTATCTGTCTATTGCACTGTTATTTTGAAGGAAATCAATCTTAGTCATAGACATCTGAGCTCTGTTTATTTATGATCAGATATGAGGTTAAAGTTCAAAGTAAACTTTTTAATCAATATGAGTAGAGTAATGTGGCTAGCAGAAAATTTACTGTAAGTCACCTCAGCAACAGACAAAACTAGAGTAGGGGTGTGCAGCGGAGCCACTATTTGTATCTGTATTTGTAACAATCTCAAAATTATTCGTATCTGTATTCAGATAAAACCGAAAGTGGGCAGAGCTTTACATGGAAGTTCGTACAATTACTTGAGAAGACCGTTTTGTCTATGGTATTACAGCCTATATATCTGTTTTCTTTGTAGATATCACTAAAATATGCCTTGTATAACTGAAAGAAAAAAAATAAATAAATAAATAAATAAATATATATATATATGATTATAACATTTATTTAAATATCTTCTAACTGTCTGAGCCAATAGACTCGATGGAAGTGACTCTAGATGTACATGCAGTTGTGCTTCGGATGACACGAGTTTGAATCCCAGCTCGGGGCCCTTTCGTGATCCGATAAATAAATAGGCTTTTTAAATATATTCAAAATAAAACAGTAAGGGTTCCTACGCAGTTCGGAAAAGTATGGAAATTGATTTAAGTAATTTTCAGACCTGGAAAGTATGAAAAAGGCAACGGAAATGTGGCTACTTAATTTGCGTTCAGTTCATTCATAGAATTTACACTCATTCACTTTAGACACTCATTGCATAGTGATTTTAGAGGTTTGTGTGTAATATTGTGCTGTCCCTGCATGGTCACCGGTTCCTATGCAGTTTAGAAATGTATGAAATTCGATTTATGTAATTTCCAGGTCTGGAAAAGAAATGGAAAAATATTTGGTTCAAGACTATTTCCCCTATTCAGTTTTCTAAATATAAAATTAGCTAATAATTAAAATAATAATAATAATAATAATAATAATAATAATAAAATGATCATTGTGAAGCCATTATCTGTGCCTTTCCTAATAAGGTATTCGGCTTCGGGCACACCCCTAAACTAGAGGCTGAAATCTAGAGGTCAATGACCAATCTCTCTGAACAATTTAATTAAAATACGTTATTGGAATATTAGAAGAACGCCAAACTGTTCTCCAAACGTTTGGCTACAAACCATGCTTCATATAATTCTGTGATAAAATGTGGAGCAACTCATTGCATGATAATGTCTGCATGCCATTTACTGTACTATATGTTGGCATTAAACTAAAAGAACTACCCAAAAGTGATTAATTAGCCATTGATTACACGATCATTTGTCCTGTCCTACAGAATATACAACCCATGGCGGGAAACTACAGCTCTGTCTGAAATCCTATGGTGAGCTAGTAACTTACTGAGTCTACATGGGCAGCTTCTTCAGTCATAACTGAAATGGAACTAATTTCAGACATTGTTTTCTGGCACACAAATAGCATGCCTCATATGACACCTGAGGAAATTTACCAATTTATTATAATATTAAAAAAATAATAATAATAATAAATATGGCTGTAGTATATATTAAAATATTGTATTTATTATTACATTTCTTTTTTATTTTCCTGGTAATATTAGTTTCTCTTTTATTTGTTTCCCCTGAAGCTTTAATGAGGGGAGAAAACTCTTGTGGAAGGAAAGGCAGTGAAGATAGGGCATGTGTGTGGACTAAACAGGTGCAGTTTATTCAGGAGTTTTTAATAGTTTTTAAAATATATTCCACCTTGTAACCCACGTTCTTATTTTTATTATTCTCATGGCAGACCAGGCGTCCCAAAAAAAAAAAAAAAAAAAAGAAAAAGAAAAAGCTTTTCATATTTGAAATTTTCACCGTCCTTCTTAACTGCTGAATCAGGTTTGTTGATGTACAACCTTTGGCCAATGTTTTCTCATGCATTTCTTCTGGAGCACACTTTTTTTTTTTTTTTTTTTTCTACGTGGGCCTACATCTTTTGCATCATCAAAATGTGATTTATGTAATCAGTCAAGTAATTATCAGCTGATCATATCAGCGGCCGAGCATTGCTTTTGCTGTCCTCACTCTTTCATCTACTTTAAAACATAGACAGTGTTGATATAGAATCTTTGCAGAGCTTTGTAGCATCATACATGCTCAGAAAAAAGGGGGGAAAAAGCTGGTACCCTTTCTAAAGGTACTCCTTTGTACCTAAAGAGTGCATATTAGTACCTCAAAAGTACATATTAGAACCTTTTTGAATGGTACCGTCTCAGTGACAGCTTTTGTAGCATTTTTATTTATTTTTTTTCCTGATAGTGGAGAGAAAAAAAAAAAGTGCTAAAGTTTACCTTTAGGGGTACAACAACTTGTCACTGGGGCAGTTCACTAGATATGCATCCTTTTACAGTGACTGTTCATTAACCCCGTCGAGAATTTTGAGGAGCTTCCCATTGCATTGGAAACAGGAAGATACTAGACTGCCCATCTTGACTCTGAATCTAAGACCATATTTTCATGGTCTTGGTCTTGTCATGGACTCAGGAGCGTTTTGACGCCGAACCTGGCCTACTCAGACTCAATGTCAGCTGGTCTCAACTATAGCACTGTTCTGCTGTGTACACAAGGGAATGGTATGGGTGAGCAGGATACTCTAAATTATTTATCTGTAGTCAGAGAAATGATGCACTGCACATGCTCACTAAAAAAAGGAGCTGTGCTCATGGGTACACAAGTTTAAGACCCATATTGCCATCACATTCTTATTCCATTGTTTTGGACTACTGTTTTAGTAATTGTTTGGACTTTCTGGAGATTATCAGTCCTGGGGCCTATCATACACCTGGCGCAATGTGGCGCCAGGCGCAATGCAAGTGTTTTTTGTTAGTTTCAGCCTGACACAGTTATCATTTTCACGACTTTTCATGATTTGTGGGCCCATTTGTGCGCCCATGGGCATGCTGGTCTGAAAACGTGTGTGTTCAGGAGCATTGTTGGCGTGTTGCTATTTTGAGGCAACTGAAATAGACCGCACCATTGACCAAATGAAACCTGCAATGGCACAATATATATATAATTTTTTTGTTATTTAAAGAGTGTGTTAATAATATGCGCCTATAGGCGGGTGCACAACGCACATACACTCTGCTTATTATACACACAGGGATGCAAAGCAGCACACAAACATGCCAAATTTTAAAAATAAAAGGATTACAATGTAAAATATTTTTATTGTGTGCATAATGATAAAAATGCTTTGGTGGAATCCTGCTTATCCCATAGATGGTCTGATCGCATGCTTTAACCTCACACACGAGCAGATCCGTTTCCTCACTTAGAGAAGCGTTCAGTTTTTCCGCTTGCAAATTCCGCCATGTAAATAGCGAATCCGCCATGGCGCGAGCGCAACTGACTTTTAAAGGGAATGGGAGATGAGACTCTGATTGGTTTATTGCACGTTACGCCCAAAACACAACCATTACTCATTAAGAGAATATGGACAACCCTTTTAGACCATGCGCCGACCATATTTTCCCGTCGTTAAACTAGCAAAAGTGGATTCGGACATGCCCTAAGTGCACTTGTGCCGTGCGCTTTAGACCATGCCCTTAGATCATTAAAATAGGCCCACTGGTCATTGTATGATTTCACTGTATGTCCTAGTCTAGCCTTCTAACAATCCTGGCAATGCACACTATGAATATTGTTTGGCTTGGTCCTGAATTGCTCTATTGAATATTCCTCTATCGTAAGCCGCTTTGTATAAAAGCCTCTGCTAAATTAATGAATAAATGAATGTTTGTGTTGTGCGGAGCACACCCTGCCGTCTTTAAGTGATGAAGAATGAGCGCTTTCATTATTTGGGCTTTTGCTAGACTGCAAGTGGAGTGACTTTAAGGTCATGGAGTCATATCCTCTCCTTGACCTTGATGCTTATCATTTTTCATTTTCTTATACCTATACCAATGTGCTTTGACAGAATCAAGATTACAGTAATTTGCTGAGCATTTTGTTGCAACTGTGGTTGAACTGTGGAGTAAGCCCTCAGTACAGTTGCAAACCGTTGTGTATAAACCCATTCGGAACGCAGTTTGTTCCATATTTTGCGTAGGCCTATGCCTACCTGAATATGACAGACTATATATATATATACATACCGTGTATCAAACTTTACATTGAGAGCTAATTTTCTTTCTTTCTTTTTTTTCTTTTTTTTGGGACAATCGTTGATTTGTGAACATAGCCTTCGAGGAAAGCTTTAAGACCAAGCAAATTCCTCTGCCGCTAGCCCAAGTCTATAAGCGGTAATTCCCTTTCACCATACACATTATGATTTCAGCAAATCAGAGTGAATACAGGCAACTTGATTATTATTCATGAGCCCTAATATGCAGTTACAAGAAGACATGCAATCTACCTGAGGAAAGACTTGATCCTATTATTGTTGTAAGTTAGGCTAAATAGAGAAAAAATTTTGTAACTTTTCTTAACCTTGGACCTCATTATTGTTAGTCTCTGTCACACAGAACACATTTTTGCTTTAAAAAATGTGAGATGCAGGTAGTGGAATTGGGAAAAACATTTTTCAAAACTTATTTTAACTTGAGTGCCTGCATTTTTAGAACTTGAGAACATTTTTAGAACTCGAGTGCCGTGTCTTAGTCAAACACGTTCGTCTGACATGTTTACAAAAACGATGGAAAAGTAGCACAGTGGAATGGAAAAACATGCTCTGTGTGACCTGCCCCTAAATCTTTATGGTTGCAGCAACAGTTTAATTCTAGACGTTCAGTTGTTATCTTTCAAATTATATGCATTACATGTACCTTGAATTTTGTGTGTATCATATTTTTAAGAGAAGTTGGTGGCCTATTTAAAATGCGTCTCCCACACTTTTCAGATAGTTCCCGCATCTAAAGCCTTTGTGCGACCTAGTTTTAATAGAAAGCTGAATATCGGAAAGCTTATATTTTATTTTGGTTATATCCCGTGAATTGAATGGAATTGTAATGTAAATGTAAAATTCATATAAAATGTTATTGCATGTTGTTGTAAGTCCTGTTATGTTTTTATGCAATTCCATGGTGTGTTTTGTCTTATTTAATAGCCTCTTGTCTTTTCAATCAAACTAAGGATATTTGGATACAAGAATATATTCTTTGTTTTGACTTTTTATTGAATTGTTTGTACATAGATCTGCCCAGGTCATTGGTGTAGCTCCACATCATTATATAGTTATTTTTAAAATTAAATTGTAAATAAATAAGTTAAGCAAAACAAAAGTGTTATATATATATATATATATATATATATATATATATATATATACTATCCATATTTAATGTCAATACAAGTAACACAGCATTTTAAATTAAATCTTTTGAGGTTATGCTAAATTTCTGTGATACTATTTTCCATGTACTTTAGGAAGCTGTATGTCTCTGTAATAATAATAATTAGGCTATATATATATATATATATCTTTTTTGTGAGACTTGCAGAATTTAACTTGATTGCAAATAATAATGTAAATAAGCACTAATGTTAAAATACTATGTATTACTGATTGGAAGCAACGGAAAATATATCTCTTCTCAGTTAATAGAAGAGTTTCATAATGTCATGATGGCATTTTTGTCGGTTCTAGTTCTGGGATGCCACTCTGAGTTGTCCGGCCAACAGTAAAATCTCATTGGTCCAAAATCCTGTCCCAAACAGCTTTATAATAAACATTACATTTGTTCAGACTGGCTGTGATTGTGTGGTGTTGGGCAGCCTTTTCACTTTTTAAGTGTGGGCAGACAAATCACTGGTTAGAACACATTCATACAATGCTGCAACAAATTTAAGCAAAGCAACATTTTATACTTTTATGATTCTTTGCTGTTATGAAGCAAAATTATCAGATTATCACATAATCTGTTGTGAGGCTGTCTTCCAAATGTATGTAATATTTGGAATGTACAGTACTGTATAAGGAAAATCTATTTTATTGTGTCTCTCTAATACAATGTTTTGTGAAGAAAAAAAAAATAGCCAGTATAATGTGTTCTTAGTTTTAATTTGTCTCGTTTTATACACTAATTTAATTACCAAGTTCAACAAACTTCGCAACTGCATTGTTTTGTCAGGGCATATAAAGAAAAAAAAAATGCAGAGTTAAGCTAATGTAAATACAGTGCACATACACATACAGTAACAGCTATTGATGTAATCATTCGTGGCCAGCGGCTGGAGAGATCATTACACTCGTCCAACCTCTAAAATCACCAAGGCTCCCAAGAATGAGATTATAGACTTTGCCAGAAAAGATACTGAGTAAATGATTATATGCTTTTGTGCAGGGTATGAAATGGTTGGGGCAATGTCAAGCCTATTTCACATAAGAGTTTTCCTAAATGGGCAACTCATCATTGCATGAACACATCCTCATGGAATTTTTTTTTTTGTTTTTTTTTTGTACTGTTCTACATACCATGGCACTGAGCTTTTAATTGGAATTTAGGAAAGAAGAGAGCATAAGAACCATGAAATTAAAGATCAAGACAGGATCATTAATTAATCAGACAGGTATATTATGCAAAGCAAAAAATGACTTTGTTCAGATACAGTGCTCCTGCTAACTGAATACTCAAAGAAAGAGAGAGAAAAATCACCAAGAAATACTGCTGTAATCGACCCCTGACCTCCAGTAAAAGAGCAATGAACAGAAGAGTAGTTTAATATATGACTAGATGAGGCAAATCTCACATAACTGATAAACAAGTTTTATAGCTGTTCTCTTGATCTATGCTTGAATCATCTGGTTGATCACTGAACTAAAGGCTAATGTAGTTCAGATCCTACTCGGGGTAAAAAAAAAGGGTACAGATTTGAGTGAAAATTTGCATTACCTTGAGGAGCTATTTTTGCATTATCTGACATTTAGAAATCACTTTATCTAATGTAGTCAGATTGATTTAGTCATATTAAATAATATTTCGACTTGTAACCTGAGATGTTCACTTATCAAGCATATTTAAGGTACCTGATAAAATATTTGTACAGTGAACTACAGTGGATTAATTTTTTATATATATATAAATCAGAGCAGATCCATCTGATTGTCCATCCCAAGAGAACAGACACTCTCGCATATACTATCATGCAAATGTTGTTGTGTTCAGTCTTGTTAATTGTTTTTTTATTCTACATAAAAATGAATATAAAGTTTCACTTTCTAATAGTCTCAATATATCCCCCCACTAGATCTAATGGGGGGTCATTACATAGACGTCTACTGTTTTTATACTGAGCTAGTTATAAATACTATAACCTAACCCTAAAATGTTCTGCATTTTTACATAAAACACAAACAAACAAACCTTTATTCATTTTATTTTTATACTGTTTTCGATGTCCCTCAAAGGAGGTTTTAGGAAGTTTTGTCATATTTAGCTTTTTGTTGGTACAAATTTGTCCCCAAAATATAGTTAAGTAGACACACACACACACACACACACACACACACACACACTTCTCTTTTTTACCAAGAGGTGGCACTGTTGAGTTTTCAAAATGCCCATACTTCAACCAAGAACATCATTAACTTAGACAATTATTAGATGATTATTATTATTATTATTATTATTATGGTTTTGACAATTATAATGTGAATTTAAGTTTTATATATATATATATATATATATATATATATATATATATATAGCCTATATATATATATATATATATATATATATATATATATATATATATACACACACATACATTTTTATATACACACCAAATAATTTAAATATATAATTTAAAGTCTACAGATATAATTTAATGTTATCATTCTAACATGACTGCAAAATGTTCAAAATGTATTAAATGCTTTGAATTAAAAGGCGAAACGTATTATATAGCCTACAACTGTCAGTGAACAGAAATAAATTTGTCTATACACTCGTGTTACTAAAGCAATTTGATTTTATATTTTGCAAAGGGTAGGACGAAAGAGTTAAATGTTCGATACCCATTCAACTCTTTCCTCCTGCATTTCCAAAATGACAGTCAGCTGACGAGAAAAGTTTTGGTTTCCGAACCCATATGTTAAGGAGATCTGAGATCTAGCGATCCCATTGGCTCGTTAAGAACCTGACGTCACTGCAGCTATAAAACTCAGCAATGCTTTTAAACTCTACTGTAGTGGGTCGAGTTTTAAAACTCTCTCAGCTCGATCTGTGTCAACAGCATTTAGCGCACGTATTTCACGTTACACTTACCCGTTTGACCACGATGATGTCTGCTCTTGAGGAGTCACCAAAGTGTTAAATGTTTGAAATACACGGCCGCCGAAATCCACATGTA
Organism: Ctenopharyngodon idella; assembly: GCF_019924925.1. Taxonomy (NCBI): domain Eukaryota; kingdom Metazoa; phylum Chordata; class Actinopteri; order Cypriniformes; family Xenocyprididae; genus Ctenopharyngodon; species Ctenopharyngodon idella. The sequence goes on from NC_067237.1 coordinate 10,595,983, forward strand.
AAGAGAAGAGAAAGAGATCCAATGCATTTTTGCAATAGACTTTGCCAAGGAGAGCTCATAATCTGGAGTTAGGAGAGCACTGAAAAGTCCTGTGCAGTATTTGTTTTCCTGCAAAGAGTAAAGCATTTAAACATCATCAAGCTGGCTCACTCTCTTCCGACCCAGCCTGCTTTGACAGCTGCTCTTCACCCGCTCTGGAGGACGGTCAGCAGCAAGAGGATGGCATCAGAGCTGGCACTGAGCAGCTCCGACCTGCCCACCAGTCCCCTGGCCATGGAATATGTTAATGACTTCGATCTGATGAAGTTTGAGGTGAAGAAAGAGCCACTGGAGCCCGATCGCAGCATCAGCCAGTGCAGCCGCCTAATCGCCGGGGGCTCCCTGTCTTCCACCCCGATGAGCACGCCCTGCAGCTCAGTTCCCCCTTCCCCAAGCTTCTCGGCGCCCAGCCCTAGCTCCGGGAGCGAGCAGAAGGCGCACCTGGAGGATTTCTACTGGATGACCGGTTATCAGCAGCAGCTCAACCCCGAGGCGTTGGGCTTCAGTCCCGAGGACGCGGTTGAAGCGCTGATTAACAGCACACATCAGCTCCAGAGCTTCGACGGCTATGCAAGAGGGCAGCAGTTTAGTAGCGCAGCCGGACCGGGAGGCGCCATGGCCGGGGAGGAAATGGGATCCGCAGCTGCGGTGGTGTCTGCAGTCATTGCCGCCGCTGCAGCGCAGAACGGGGCACCTCACCACCAGCACCATCATCATCACCACAGCCACCACCAGCAGCACCAAACTCCCGGGGTCCCGTCCAGCAACAACTCCTCTGCCATCCACCACCAGCACAGCCACCTGGACGATCGCTTCTCGGACGAGCAACTCGTTACCATGTCCGTGCGTGAGCTCAACCGGCAGCTGCGCGGCGTCAGCAAAGAGGAGGTGATCCGACTCAAACAGAAGAGGAGAACCCTTAAAAACAGAGGCTATGCCCAGTCGTGTCGCTACAAGAGGGTCCAACAGAGGCACGTACTGGAGGGTGAGAAGACCCAACTCATGCAGCAGGTGGACCACCTCAAACAAGAGATCTCCAGACTGGTGCGTGAAAGAGACGCGTACAAAGAGAAGTACGAGAAGCTGGTGAGCAGCGGCTTCCGAGAAAACTCGTCGAGCAGCGACAACAACCCCTCATCCCCGGAGTTTTTCATGTGAGTCCCCTAAAAAAAAAAAGCCTAAAAAAGAAATAAATAAAGTTTTTTAAAGTTTTTTTTTATTTTTATTTTTATTTTTTTATCTCTCATTGTTTTGGGGGTTGTAAGATCAAGGCTGACAACTTTTTTATCGCTTTTATAAAGAACTGAATCAGTTCTTGAGTTTTGGGGGCTTGTGCAACCAAACTTTTTTTTTTTTTTTCATATGCATTTATATTATTCTTTAAATTAGTTAATATTTTGATGTGTATGCATTTACACTCATAATATTGACCTTCATTCACCTATACATTTTTTTTTTTTTTTTTTTTGCCAAATAAGAAAGTTTGCTATTTTTATTTTTTATATATTTTTTTTTTTTTTGCTTTTTTGCCAAAGTCAGAGGATTTTCCCCCATTATCATCTCATGCCTTCTGCTTGCTGTTTTGTGACTTTACATGAGAGACATTATTGCTATATAAAGAGACATGTCATTGAAGTGCCTGCATGCTGGACATGTATGGTCTTTTTGTTCTTTCTTTATTCCCCTCCGTTTGTTATGCGCTTGAAAATGAACTTCTACTTGGAAAAGAACTTCTGCTCAGCATGGCATTCATACATTTCTTTCATTTCCCGATCACTTTTTTGGAATACGGACTAAAAAAGTGAAAGGAGCATCATGTCATCATCCTCCCCATGAAAAAGTTGATCCATGCAGTTTCCATACATTTAATTCTCTGTTGAGAGCCAACTGGAAGCAGTGTTTCGAGGGAAAGAACAAGGACCTGGTTTCTGAAAGGAATTCTCCCTCTGGGACTTAAACAATGTTGTTGCTAAAAGCGGTTTGTGTATTTAATGTCAAACATTTGCATTTTGATAAAAATGGAATGGAATGAACTACATTTTTTATTTTTTTTTGCATCATATAAAAACAGTTGAAGGTAGCCCATGCCACAGGTTGACACGAAGAAGGAAGAGTGACTTAGAGTTTAGATGTTGCCTGTTCATTTTGTTAGAAATTTGGGAAGGCTCCAAGTTTGCATACAGCTGGATTTTTATCATGCGTAACTTGAGCTTTTTTGCAGCATGTACTTGCAGTGAAAACAGCAGTTTGACAGTTGTAGTTCATGTTGTAGCCTGCCATTTACTGTATTTTAAAACCAAAGTATTAAAGTAGAATTTCAAGTCAACATGGAAAATCATGCATTCAGAAAAGAAAAAAAAAAAGTTTGATATAAAGTCTGACCTATTTGGAATGAGTTGCACTAAATGTAGCTTGTAGCAAATTATATATCACATATTGGAATCTATCTAGAACGCTAATTTAAAAGGCACCCGTCATGGCTTTGCTGAAAACTAAAGGATATAATCTTATTTAGTTATATATTGTCAAGCAGGACTCGATTCTTTCTTTCTTTCTTTCTTTCTTTCTTTTTGTTAATAAATTCATTATTTACATGGCAATAATGTAGTAATCAATATTAAAATGTCTGGACATTGTTTTATGGTCAGGGATTGATACCCTGCTTGTATAAAATCAGGATATAGCGTTCATCAATAAATTCTTAAAACTATGTTAATTATTATTTTTTTCATATATATTTTGCTGTGCAAAATTATTTTACCCACTAACCATATGTGATGTTCATATATGCTTATTTTCATTTCATACAATTATATGATATGCAATAAAAATGCAATTTGGGCCACTTAAAGTCTGCTTTCTCTGGATGTTGTTTGTTAAAGTTCATTAGTTGTTTTGATCATAATTCTTGTTAGAAGCCTGATTTTTTTAGTCTTATCCAGTGCATGTATTGCACTAAACATATCTGGCGTCTCAAAAATTGATTATCTATCGTAAGATTTGGACTCTTGAAACTATGAAAATAGCATTCGCTGTTATCATATAGTTGTTTGGCTCAAAGGACAACTATTTGTTAACACCACAGAGTGCTAATTTTCTGAAGATATATGACAATTTTACTGCAAACACTATCTCATAAACTCATAAGTATTCTCTGGAAAAGACCACAGAGTTACAGCGCTGCAGTCACTAGCACATAATGTTTAATGGAGTTTAAATAAAACATTTTATTGCAGACAATGCTCTAACATTCCAAAGTTTGACACTGTCTCAGTGCAATGGACTTTGCTTTATGTTTAGAATGAAGTAATAGCGTCACTGTAGGTGTCACCTTTTTACCTTTTATTTAGTGACTCAGAAGAGAAATTGTGGATTACTTGATGAAAGTACACTTTTAACTGCATGGGTGCAGGCTATGTGTGCTGTGTTGCACAGATATGAAACTCCTGGAACAGCTATTTTGTTTAGGTCTTGAGGTACAAATATAAGAGAGTCATTTAACAGCGAATGTAAATGGTTGTAGTGCAGTTATCAAAGAACAGCATGTTTATGCATCTGAATGAGAAATGCTTGTTTATATGAGGGCAGAGGTGTATGAGCGCATCGAGTATGTGTACCATGAGTTCTCAAATGGTGAGTCGTAGGCGTGTTCTGATAGTGTGGCGGACAGCAGGAAAAAGTCTGTGCTAAATGCAAATAGTAAAACACGGAGAAAATTAAGCCACGTCCACAAATTTGCGCAAACTATGCTGTAGTTTTTCAACGTATACAGAATGTTCCATTTCCTATTCATTTTCTTATGTTAATAATTTTGAATATTGCTGGGCGTAAACAGTTCATGTTAATATTAATAAACTCAGATTGATTTTAGGGACATTTTGTTTACCTTTGTATGATAAACAAATTAGGTACTGAGTTGGCTCAACACTTGATCTGGGTCCTGAAGCAACATCAGTTGAGAACCACTGTATACTAGTGAAAGTGTTTTTGGAGGTCGAAGTGAACATTCACATCCTGTATGTGTGCAAGACTTTTTCCACTGTTAGACATGTCGTCACTTTGGAATTATAGGGTTCTATCTAACATTTTTGTCAAAATTGAGTTATTTATATATTCTTATTCTGTGACAACTTATTTCCATTATGTGATGTTCTTTTTTTTTTAAGTTGGGTATTTTTTTTTTTTTTGTCTATCCAAAGGAGTATGGAATGCAAAAACTTTGAAGCTCAATATCTCAAAACTGCTCAGAATGCAGATAGAACATTATAATTCCAAGGTTGCGATCTAACCACCACTGATGTAAGGACGTTAGTATTAAAAATCAGTATTAAAAATCATTAAAAAAAAAAAAAAAAAAAAAAAAAATAGACATATACAAAAAATAGGTGCACACAAAGAAATGTCTAATTAAATATATTTGAATTCTTAACCAAGATTAAGAGTGCTCAGTTTGTTCATAGATTTATTCTTTATTTACTGATTCTCCACTTTTCCTTCATGTGAAGGAAGCGGCTTTGTCATCCACCTCCTCTGAAACAGAGCTGTAGAGGAGGGAACAAGAGATCGGGCAAGAGAATATAGCTGTAAAGTTGAAATGATTTTCCCAGTGATTAATTGCTCTGAAAGGGTCCAGCTTGAGCTATTAAAAAATTATAAATTATGAATCTGTATTGCTGCAGCAGTGTCCATACTGGGGTTTTTAGCATGTATGCGAAAATTGCAATTTATAACAAATCTGTCTCATGCGTACTAAGAGGAAAATGTTCAATTTTAGTATTTTGAGTTGCCAAAACTCTAAATCTTCTTAAACTTTTTGTGCACTGAGGAAATTAAGGAAAACACAAATTGTAACACTACATTCATTTGTTTTCTCACTGCTTTCTTCAATTTGAAATGTATTTATGTTGTCCTAAAACATTTACACTTTACGGTATGTAAAATCTTGCTGTTATAATTCCTACGCAACTAGGCTGTTATTATTACGGTCCCATTTTATATTAGGTGGCCTTAACTACTATGTACTTCCATTAAAAAATAAGTACAATGTACTTATTTTGTTCATATTGTATTGCAAAACACTTTTGCTGCTATTGAGGTGGGATACGGGTAAGGTTAGGGACAGGTTTGGTGGTATGGGTAGGTTTAAGGGTGGGTTAAGGTGTAAGGGATGGGTCAACAGTGTAATTATACATGTAATTACAGAAATTTATTACAGATGTAATTACATGCAGGTATTTTTAAAAGATAAGTACTATGTAAAAACATGTATGTACACAATAAGTGCATTGTATCAAATGATTCATTTAAGTACATAGTAGTTAAGGCCACCTAATATAAAGCGGGACCATTATTATTATTTTATTATCTTTATTTAATGTGGAAGAGAAGGGGGAAACTATAGCTGCGTCTTATTTCGGAGGCTGCGTCCTCCGGAAGTTGCATTTGAAGGCTATATGCGTCATCGAGGTGGTCTCATTTAAGAAAAGTAACCGTTAGATTGCAAAGTAAGAAGGACGTGTATTTTACACCTCACGTGGAATAACAGTCCATTTTTATTATGGTTACTTTTCTTAAATAAGACATCCTTGATGACTTATGCAGCCTTCAATTGCAACCTGAGAATGAGACCCAAAATGAGACACAGCTAATCTCTTTGTTGAATCAATGAAGGAATGTTGCACTGAGTCTCTGTAAAAGCAAATCCAAGCATTAGTGAAGGTGTATTTCAGAGTGTGAGTATATGTGTGTACAGAGGATGCGTGGAGGTCAGTGAGCGAGATGTAGAAACGCGCATAGTCATTACAGAGATCTTTACCCTCAGGGGAGACCTTATTCATTTCCTGTACCAGTCCTTAAGTCATACGCATACACATATAACACTCTTCCTATGGATACACAGCTACCTTTCATCCATTTTCACTTTTAATCAGCTAACGACTAGCAGCTTTGTTCATCAAATTTTCTTAGCGATTTTGCATTATTTTGATTAGTTGGCTGAATGCAATTACATTGTTGTTAATATCCATGTTTGTTGCTGGCTGCACTGAACTTTTATTAGAATTTGGTGTACATGTTACGTCATGACACTCATGATGGATAGATGGATGAATGAACAGAGCAGTTTTGGAAGTCTTTTGGCTTGTGAGTGACGCGGGTGAACTTGAAAGAGCTCTCGGAAAGATGTGCACACACTTTGAAACTGTGTGTCAGAGTATTGGGGTTTTCCAGCGATGCACAGATGCAATAAAGTTGAAAATGATGCATGTGTGATACAGAGCGCGAGTGAGACATAATCGGATAAAAGGTCTTTACTTAGTCTTTTATCTGGACTGTGAGATCCATTTTTAAATTATTATTAAATTATTTTACAATTAAAACAATTGTTATACAATAATGTGTAATGAACATCGGTTTAGATAAATATCACCTTTACTTTAGACAGTATCGTTCATCATACAGCTTTCTTTTTAATAAAGAGGTTCTTTTTTGAAAGCTGAAAGTGTGTTGACATTTGTCAATAAATGTCACTACTCCGAAACATAGAGAGAATACATGGAGAGAATACATTTGCTGGCATTTTCTGTGTGCGTTGTAAAATTATCAGTAATCTTCATCATTCAGAATATTTCATGTTATTTGATAACGAACTCTTCAGTGCTCTCGAGTAATTTTATACATTTGCAAATGTATAAAATAAAGCCACCAACATTAATATTAATTAATTAGAATAATATCAAAACATTTTATTCTTTTATTTTATAAAATGTTAGTGTTGAGCTTTTGGTATAGATGCTATATTGTCAGTTTTCATTTAGTTCATGAGGGAAAAAAAAGGTTTTTCGAAGCTGGTCATTGTGATGTATAGCTTAAATGTTTTATTGCATCTACAGACAGCATTACAAATAAACACAATACATCCTATATTTTTGCAAAATTCTCATTTTTAATTTAGACATCTATTTTTCTTCAGCAATAGCTGATCATTTTATGTTTGAAATTAATCAAAATAGTCATAGAAACATTTTTATGGAACTCTTGTTCATCTTTATGCAGAGACCAGCTATGGCACTTACAGTACATGCGATAGTACGTGGCATTTCCTTGTTGAATGTCTGTGCATGTTGATTTACTGTAGCTGACTTCAAGCCTATAAATAATCTTTGTCCTCCAGTGTCAATAAAACTGAATGCTGTTTATTTTAAATCTTAATATTTTCTGTCATACATTTTCTCTCTCTCTCTCTCTCTTTAAATTTTTTTTTTTATCCCCTCGCTGGGTGATAGGTGCAGTGTGCATGTTTCTTTTGCCTTTAAAGCATTACATCAAACGTGTTCTTTATGTGAGGTAAATTTGACATTTAGGTTTGATATAGCCTGACTATTTTAGATCAGTTGTACATTTTCTTCCTAGACAGCAAATTCTATTTCTGTGTTGACGGGGCATCTAGAACTCTGTTTTGAAGCGATCATTTATTATGACTGTATGTCATTTAGAAATGAGATTAAACTATCTGGAGTGTAATGTGTATATTACATTGTAGTGGGATGACAAAATGCATGACAATAACTATGCTCACACACCATACTGTCGCACCTTACTTATAGTATTAAAACAAAGTGGTGTTAAAACAATTTAATTTATTATTATTTTCTGCAGGCTGATGTATAGGTGCAGATCACATTATATAATCTGACTGTATGTGAGTGTGTATGTGTGTTTGAAATATTTCTGTCTTAAAAGTGCGAGTTGAAATGTAGACTGAACAGTGGAAATAATTGTCTAAAAACCTTTTTCTTAAAACAAACATCAATATTGTGGTATTCATCATATTATTGGAATATTAGACTACATTGAAAATTTTTACTTTTAAAATTCCTTTTTGACACAGGACCATATAAAGTGAGGAGCTGCTAAGGCAAAACATATAACGTCCTACTGCAGGACATGTCAGCTTTATAAACAAAAATATTGGATTTCCATCAGTAATGAAAATTAAATGGCTAATGGATACAGCATTATTTCATTACTGTAAAACTAGACTGAAGAATGGATTGTTGCATTTTCTGTTATTTCATTACAGATGCACACCTCAGTGAAACCTATTCATCAGAAAAATAATAATGTCAGATGAAGCTTTTTTTTCCAGTGCAGATTAATCACTTATGAACAGCTTGCAGTTATTTATGTATCTGACTGTTCATGTTGTTATATAATATAATATTTTAATAATATAATAATATAATTTTAGCTTAGTACAATCTCTTCACAAAGATCATTGTAAACTATGTGTTAAAACACAGCAAAATCACAATTTTCCATTTAGTTTGTTATGTATTATGACATCTTCCCCCTCCCCTCCTCTCTCTCTCTCTCTCTCTCTCTCTCTCTCAGGTCATCTAGAAAGTTCCTTCATCTGTGACCGTGAGCTCTCTAAGCCTGGCCTTGATGAGGTAAAACAATTTCACCTGTATCTTTGACACACTACAAAAAACAAACAAACAAACAAACAAAAAATTACCACAGTCTGGAAATGAAGACAAAATTAACCATAATCATGATTTTAAATTCAAAGGTATATATATCAAATGATAAAATGCAGTGATCTTTTCAACTCTGTATCTCATTGTGCCTGCATTAATATTTCTTAGGGCAATCTACATTTTGATTTTAAAATAACATTGACAGTACCTAACGCTTTACCTGATGTACACCTTACAGTAAGGATGGTGCTTCCTAAAGTGCTGTACGAAACATTTTTCTCACTTTACACTCGAGTAAAAGCAAGTGTAAATTCACCTTCCCATAGGCCAAACTCTCAGTGCTGGGGTGATGGATTTCTGTAAGCCTAGTTGAAGCACAATCCATCTTTCTCCAGGCTCAGTGTGTACTCTTGTAGGACTACACCAATGACATCTCACTGGAGCACCTCATGCACCTCGCTCCTGGGTAGGGGCTGTTCTCAGAGCTGTCAGGGATTAAGGTGTTTGTGTGGAACATTGCTGAATCATAAAAGGGGCTTTTAGTGACCAAAGTTCTCCATGTACACTGCAGCTCAACCAACTGTGATTGATTCAAAGTCGTTGTGCCTTCTAGAGCAAGACAAAAAGTCGAAGATCTTGTGTCCTATGTTTTGAGTTTAAATGCCGATATAAAAAAAAATTAATAAATAAAATGGATAGATTTAGGTTAAATCTGAATAGATGAGTCATATTCAAAGCTGCTTTACATGTACAGTACTTACAATGTGGTGCGCAGTGGTGCTTATGAATGCGGATATCTATGCAGCATTTCCTGTCTCCTCTTTTAATAATAGTTTTTATGAAAAAATGAAGCCATTAAATTAAACCATGAAATTAAAATTGACAATTGAATAAAACTGACAAAAATATTGCAGTATTTATTATAAATTATTTATCTGTGTATGTCATTTTTTATTTATTTTTTTTTTAAATCCATGTGCCCTCATAATCTTAAAGGGTTAGTTCACCCAAAAATGAAAATAACTCATGCCGTTCCACCCTCATGCCGTACATTAATGGATCTTGAGAGAGGAAATGTCATTGCTGACTATGCAGGCCTCACTGAGCCATCGGATTTCAACAAAAATATCTTAATTTGTGTTCCGAAGATGAACGAAAGTCTTACGGGTGTGGAACAGCATGAGGGTGAGTAATAAATGACATTATTTTCATTTTTGGGTGAACTAACCCTTTAAATCAAAATAACTTCCCATTTCTCTTGAAATGACATCTCTTCTCTGATGACATGTTTACTGGTGTGAGGGCGGGACAACCTGTCAGTCACTTGAGATCAAGCCATTTAATTCCCAAAGAGCTAAATGTCCCACCCTATATTTTGTCTTGGTCTCAAAGCCATTCACTCGGATATACATCAAAATAGGGAAGAAAAGACTATCACAACTTCATGTCGACTTTAAGTAACTAAACTGAATTACGATTGTTTCAAACATGTTTCCCAAACACTCCTCCTTCTGCCATTTGTTAGGCAAAAAGATAGTTCTGCCCCCAACTCAAACAAATGGTTGAGTCAGTTTTATTTTTGAAATGGTCTGGGTGTTCAAATAAATGCCACAGCACCATTCGCATGCAGTCACATTGTTTCCATTTTCAGGGAAATTAACCTACGAATTGTTTACTTATAGTTGTTTGTCTGTGCATATTAAGATGGAATAGAAGAAAGCATGGTTACACTTTATTTTACAATTCTGTAGTTACATTGTAATTACTCAAATAAGTTCTGAGTACTATTAATTAATTACATGTACTTACTGTAGAGTTAAGGGTTTGGTTTAGGGTTAGTTACTTGTAATTATGCAAAATTTACAGTTATTACTATAGTAAGTATATGTAGTAACGTGTAACTACGTAAAATAAAGTGTTACCGAAAAAAACAAAAATTCCAACTCTTCACCTTTAAATGATTAACAAGGTAAAGAGTTTACCCAGTTGTTCTTGAATCTTTGTCAGGTCTGTTGAAGGTTTACCCTTTAGTTTTTCCTCACTTCAAATCCAATGTCCATTTAGCATGTTCCTGTTTCTCTTTCTTTCTCATACTAATCTTTATAATGAGGATGAGATGTTAATGTCATGTCGTCCTTCCCATAATGCTCTGTGTTCCCGTCCCCATTGTCTTTAAGTAGAGCACAGGATCAGGGCTGGCCAGGCTCCAGCCTCACTTAACTCCGCCAGGGAAAAATGAGACGGAGCTGTCGGAGATGACAAGGACAAATCAGCATTCAATGAAGTGCTTTAAGTGCTGTTGTTTCCAACAGCCATCGGAGCAGCTGTGAATTAGTTGCCCTTTAGAGGCGGCCGAGGAAATTTGCTGGATAAACATTTAGGAATGACAGGACACAGAGAACACAGGAATGAAAAACATGATGATAGTTGTCTTACATAAACCTGCACTGTTATCGCACACACAGGAGTGTGGGTCTTCTGAAACCAAAATGATGAAGGCATCTTAGTAGACAGGATGTTACACAAACATTGGTTTTGGACCTGTCTTCCTACCTTGTAATACTGCCTGAGAAAGCAGCATTTTACAGGATTTGGACACAGTCTAGGACTGGGACTGGCATAGTGCATGTTGTTACCATAAAGAGACTTTATCCATGTATTTAAGAAAACAAAAGTGAACAATGAGTAGCCTTTCTATGTGTTAGTATAAGAAAGGAGAATGATGCTTGTCTTTAGCAAGGAAACTTTTTTGTCACATGACTCAGCTTTCCACTGCGATTGTGGGTGTCATCATGAGTGTAATTTTGTCGTAATGTGTCCTTTCAGACAATTCTAACTTAAACAATACGGTTAACAAAACAACTGAAACCTACTCTTAAAATCAGAGGGCAATGATTGGTTGATAAGAATGTTGTTGTCAACGATAACTTGCTGCTTAGCCACCGTAGTGCAATGTATCATTGTAGAAACTAACTAGCTAGTCACAGCTGTTTCCCAAGAGCTATAGTTCAAACCACACAATTCCACAGAATGCTATTTGCTAATGTTTGTTGGAACTATGGTTTCGGAAAACACTCATTCATTGAACTAATTTAGTAAACCATAGTTGGCTTACGATGCTTTCAGGAAACGCACACCTCGTTCGTTCAGATGTTTAGGGCAGTGTTGTAGTTCAGCTCATTCGAGTCTGAGTCCAGGCCAAGACCTCAATATTCAAGAACGCGTCCAAATACTTTAAAGTCCATGACAAGACCAAGATTATAAAAAATGGTCTTGAGTACTACAACACTGGTTTAGGGACCGATTAGTATGTTTGTCAATCCAGCCTGGTCTTATTGTTAATACGTAGGTATTAATACGTAACTTTCAAAGACACAAAACGTACATTTTTGTACGTTTGGATAGGTGCTAAAACGTACAATATGGATGTATTGGCAGCATTTAAAGCATTATTACAATTTTACAGCGAAAAACGTAAAATATTTACAAATCTTTCATGTCAAAGATTTATGTATAATTTCCCTTTTATCACTGTATAGATAAATGTAAGATCCCTAAACCCCACCCCGAACCTAAATATTTTAGTAACAATATAGCATTAAAATGATATTTCGAGCCACTAATCCTACACCTACCCCTAAACCTACCCATAACCATTTCTTACAACTACATACTGTTATAAATAAAAGAATAACAGACAAACAAGCATGATCACAATAATTTATTTATTTCGAAAATGTAAAAAGTGGTACCAAAAGTAGCTTAAATGATGATGAGTCGCAGTCCTCTCTGGCAGTAATAGTTTTTTTATGGGGTACAGAGCAGAAAGTTATTAATCCATGAAAATATGAATCTGGCTTCTCTCCATGAAGGCGTGCACTCATTTCAAATATCAATCCACTAAAACATGGCATGTCGCAATCTGTAACGAATCAGGTGAGAGAGCCAATGAGCGTTTGATATCAGTGTCGTAAACCATGTCGTAATGCTTCTCGATGGTGGTGCAACTTTCAAATTTGAATCATAACGAGCGCAGGCTTTGATCGTGACGGTCTGAGAATGAAGATGAAGATAGCTGGATAAAGGGCTGAATTTGGATCTGTTCCTTGCAAACATATGGATTCTAAAGATTTGGAGTACAGCGAACAAATAAAATTGATGTGATCTGTAAATTTATGTTGTGTTTTGGTGTATCTTATGGTTGTATTGTCAGTCGCTGCATAGGTGAAAGCGCCTTTTGTGTCTCTCACAGCAAACAAACTCAATATTACAAAATAGTTAAACAGTTAAAGAAATGTTATTCATTTTAAGGTTTGTAGTGTTGTTTAACACTATGTAATCCTCCGAAATGAGTTTGTAGCAGAAGTCACGAACAGAAATGTTATTTCATATTAAGATGAATAAACTGCATTTAATAAATGCGACTAAAAACATGTATTCCAACAGAATCAAAACAATGCCATGATTTTAATATTAATACATGGGAATTCATATGCATTCACACTTGGATACGTAAAAAATTTACATTTTATTGCAGTCAATACATAAGTATTTTATGTTTTAGTGCTATAAATACGTCAATACTGTACGTTTTTGTGTGTATGAAAACATAAGTAAATGTACGTGTGGTAGAGCCACACTTTACGTAAAAAAATACACACATATTCTCATGAGAGAATTTGATTGGAAATTAGGACTCCATATTGAATGGAGCCGGAATACTTTACAAGTTAGCAATCGATTTTGCTGGACTACTCCTGAACCTGCTAGTTGCAATGTAAGCAACCATAGAGATGTCAGCCTAAAAGGAAAGTCTATTCAAAAGCGAAGCAAGTTATTACATTGCACAAAAGGTTCATTATAGTGAAAAAAGATTCTTCAGATTATTAAAATGTTCTTCACACAAAGAAAAAAAAAAAAAAAAAAGGTTCACATAAAGGATCTTTGGCATCGCCCTTTTGGAACCTTTCATTTTAAGAGTGTAGTCAATTTTGAATTTATGTTGGCTTTAATAAACATCTTCAAATCTACAAACACACACACACACACACACACACACACACACACACACACACACACACTGCATCAAGGTGATTGTGACATGCCAAATTGTATTTAGGTGAAAAAATCTTCAGTTAACCTACAAAAACAGAAACACACTTTGGTGCATGTGTTGAAGAAATTTCGCCTCATGGGCTGCCCTGACTCCTCCATCGCACATGGCAATAGTTCAGACACCAGTGGGGGGACAAAAGGACACTGTAATTGCTGAGGTAGGAGAAAACGAACGAATCCCTGGGAGGACAGTGTGAACACACACACTCCTCTCAGGGTGTTGCATCCACGACATCGGCCATAGGGAGGGCAAAGTGAGATGTGACTGGTGGCTGAAACTTTTCTTTCACTGATCTGGTCAGTCTCGCTGATGGAGTGTCATCTGCTAACTGTGGTGCCAAAAACACCATGTATCACACCCACCACACTTCTGTATTTCTGCAACACCCGTCTCTTTTAATGTAACAGCTCTAATAATTGAGCACTTGTATGAATTCAACCTGCTCCTCTATCTGATGAAAGACTGTGTATCATCAGCTATCTCTCGATATGAGACACATGCCCAAAATATGTTATAATTTAAAACATGCTATATGCTTTGAATTTATGATTAAAACTAAAACTGCAAACACGCTGCAGTCAGTTCCTTTTGCAGTTTGCTTAAGTTGGTTGGTCATAGAAGCAGCTCACTGAGGGTTTTTTTTTTTTTTTTTTTTTCAAGATTTTGAACTTTACTGCTGCAAAGTTGCACATCGCCCAGCCCTAAAACTTGTTTTATGGTAAAGCTACAAGACGTTATTGGCATAACAATACAACTTTCTGTAAAGCTGCATTGAACCTATGATTACTGAAAAGCGCTGTACAAAAAGACTTGGCTTGACATGATTTACTACAGAGATGGAAAGTCACTTTGTACAATGTCCATGTATAGTTGCTGTTTCAAAAAAAAAATCAGACTGCAAAAATCTAATATGTTACTGTAATCAATCACATAATTAAAATAAATGGTTTAAAGTTGACAAAAATGTAAAATTCTTAGAATTATGTTTTGATGATCATTACTGTACTTTCTGTAGATGTTCCTATAATATCTCTGTTAGAGACTATTGAAGTGATAAATTAATTCAAAACCCGTCCACTTCAATGCTGGTCCAGGGTCACTCTGTGTTCCAGCAGGACAGGACGACCCAGACTTGCTGTGTCCGCCCGATCTTCCAGCCACCTGCTCCAGGCGAAGGAAACTAGAGACGGAGGTTGACAGTCTATATTTAGATGTACAGGCAGCAGACGCTGTATTTGGGCTTTAAGGTTAAAAATATGGATATCTATGTACAGTCAGGCCAGAGTACAGTACGATGCATTGAATAACGTCTTCACCCGAGTCTATTTTAGCTTACTGGCTCTGATTCTGAGATCCTGATCAGTGTGTGTGTGTGTGTGTGTGTGTGTGTGTGTGTGTGCGTGTGTGCGTGCGTGCGTGTGTGTGTGTGTTGTAGCACAGCCTTACTTCCTTTTTCCTTAAAGGTAACTGGCCTCAAGAGAGTAAATAGACTTTTCTTTAAAACAGCAAAGTATGCTGAATTTGAAATTTTGACTTTAGCCATTAGTTCTAGCTTCTATATATTGGTCTGATTAATTATTTTAATATTTATAGTGATCATAGTTACACAATATTGAATTGGTCCAAAATGAACACTTGCCAATTGCCAAATGTGAGTATTTATTTATTTATTTTGACAAGTGAATAAAATTGCTGTAAACAATGCAATTATCACTGTTTGTAGAGAACATAATAATTAATTTGTCAGGACAACAAAAGGACAAAAAAAAATATTGTTATACATTTATTATGAAGTTATTATACAGTTATTAGGCTATTTAATTTCACTAGTCACTGAAAAAATATTAACCAATAAATATTCTAAAATATCCTGCCAATATAAATAGTCATTGGGCACTGGATAGTACTCTGAAACAGAATGAGATTTAGTCAGTTGAGTGTGAGTATACTTGATTCATTATTTTTATTCAGTTTTATGAGGAATGATTTAAGATTTAATAATCTACAGCTCTCAGCATGTCACATGGCAGAATATAGCTTTCCTGAAATATTTAATATTAACTATTTGTATGTCATCTATTTTCTTACTCATATTTGTATGCTGGGTTGTGTGTTGCAGTTTTGAAATGTACAGTGGGCAATTCATTTCCAATTCCTTTTTATGTGTTAAAAAAGGACAGAAAAGAAAACTTTGCACCTTAACATGCATTTGGTCCCACTGAAACTTGCTGATCAGCAGAATTTAGTAAAATGTATTCAAGGAGAAGTTTCATCTCCGTTTCCCTCAGCAATGCCCGCGGTCGACCCTCTTCCTCTGCCTCTCTACTTCCATCATTTGCTTGTTAGTATTATTCTGTGTGTCTAATTAAACTAGCTCTTCGTAAGTGCTGTTTTACCAAAGGCATGTAGCATATATATTTATATATATATATCTGCTGTTGTTCTGTACGGTATCCTCACATGCCTTTTGTTTGGGTAATTATTGTGCTCTTTTTTAAGGTCATGACTATTTCCTGCCAAAAGTTGAAATGTGAGGTCATTATAGAGTTCTCCTGAACCCGTCTGCCTGCAGGGTAATGGGACGCAATTAGAGAGATGTAGTCATGAACCTTCAGCAGTGGGTTAGACAGGCACTCTGTGGCATGTGTTATAAAGCTGTGGTCTACCACTTTTTAGAGAGTTTAATTCATTTCACAACAATTATTGTTTGAAGTTACATCTGGACAGTTGTGCAGGAAATACTCACCAAAAGTTTGTAAATTATCATTTTAGGGAAGTCTTTCTTGTCATAATCAGTTATTTTAATTAGCAATCAATTAATTGCTTATTATTGCTAATACTTAATACAAAATGTGCTAATTATTTCAAATAACATTTAAGTGCAATATAAATAAATATACTATAGAAATGTGAATATTGGTATTTTTTCTCTATTAATAAATTCTGAGTCTGCTGTATTTAAACGCGTTAATAAGAGATGCAAGGTTTGTTTATGTGTTTTGTTTATATCATTAACACAGGATTCAGCGTTTGATCTATACATTTCCATTAATGGAAAAAAATGGAATGGAACAAAAATAATCTTTGCATGATGACTGATGAGAGAAAAACAATAATGAAATACTGCCACACACAGACCTCAACACTTGGTACAGGAAACATAACAGTGGCAACAATCAGCTAATCATTTTACATACAGAAAAAAAAAAAATGCATCCTGACTAAAATCAACAAATCATATTTAGAATGAAGAGAAAAACCATCTTTGCAGAAATACAAAGATACATTTTTAAAGACTATTAAATCATTTAATTCTAAACATGTTTTTTATTATTATTATTTAACTGTCAATAATCTAAATTGATTGAAATTGTAACCATTTTTTAACATTTTTAACATACATGATTAAACTGAGGCCTTGGTTCAAATAAGTTCAGTGTATGGTCCTTATTTTCGACCACTGCAACAAAACACAATAAGTTAACATTAACAGCTCACTATTATTCTGTTACATGCACCTTTCTATTACTTTTATATCCAGCTGTGCGTAAAGAGGTAAATGTAATGGCACCAGGATTGTGCTGTTAATCAGAGTTCATAACCTTCTGAAAAGAGAAGGTGAGTGTCTTCTGAGAGGGAATAATGTTGAGAAAACAAGACAGTAATGGCAAAGATGATCTCCTCTGCTTTTTTAGCTTAATAAACACGGCTGGCAGGAAAGACTACACAACAGTTTATTTTCTCTAATTAATTACTCGTATTCATTTCACGGGCTGGTGAAAAAAGTACTAACTGTTCATGTGATGATTTCATTGATAACCCAAAAAAAATGAGTGGTTCAGACATGCTGTGAAAAAATATGCTGCATGGTGAGCCAGCAAAGCAGAGAGCGAGATTTTCTGTTGAAAATGTCATTTCATAACTTTCCATGGTTAAAAAGCGGACCACAGATAAGGAAACCTGCACATTTTTCGGAATGAATTCATTCGTTTTGACACCAGCTTGTTTACACTATGATTAATATGTAAATGACATTTTATGAAATTGTGACTAAAGAGAACATACAGGAGTGAGTTGTTATTGAATTTAGCACCATCTGTTTTACCTAACAAGGGAGGCAGGCAGAGAGAGAGAGAGAGAGAGAGAGAAAGAGACTACCACTGCATTTTTCTGTTCATTTGCATCTTGTGCCAACAGAGAACCCAGAGCTGCAGGAATACAATATCTCACATTCATTCATACAGCCTGATGGCAATGCATCTGACCTCATAAATTGCTTTCATCTACTGTCTTATGCCTAAGTGCACCTTACTTACAGCCCACATTTAATGTTTCCAGCACAAACCTATCTATTTTTAATAACTACCAACAGGTAATGGCCCCCTCAGATCACAGTCTATATTGCTCAGTGATTCATGTGTGAGCATGTAGTGTAATACTCAGGCTTTGTGTTTTAAAGGCCAATAACTGGATTAGTGTGCAAACACTGTAACAAAGCATTTTCATGACATGTACTAATTTATATAATTTATAAAAAACAGGTTTTACAATACACGAGCAATAAAAAAGTTTAAGATTTGCATGTGCTCAGTACAGTGGAGGTATGTGCAACCCTGATTCCCTGAGAAGATGCTGCGTCTTGGTGTTGACGCTATGAGGAACATCATCAGCATGATCAGTAACTAAAGCATGTGCAACATCACGGCAATATTCATTGGTAGACGGCAGTCCATGACATCACAAGCGGAGCGCCCGTGAGTATAAAAGGGCACCTGAATTACACGTCATCAACTCTTTTGTCTGAATGAGACGTGCAGGCAAGACTGAGGCATGACAACGAGATGCAGTATCTTGTTCCCCCTCTCAGGCAACCGAGATGCATATGCAACCTGAGACTCTCCCTTTCGAGTGGAACTTCAATGCTGTGGCTTGGTGTTGACGCTATGGGGAACCAATATGCACTACCTGCCTCATTAACCCTTTGACGCGTACAATCACACCGGTGTGATTAAAACGTTCAGCGCCTCACGTGATCAACTGCCAAATTCAAATGTGCTTGCGCGCTTTGGTTGGCGCTAAACCAGAGACGGATATCACATATAAGCAGTGTTTTCAACCAAATAATGTTTATTTTAGGTTTTCAGGCATTTAAATACACCGGAGTACTAACAAAACAATATATTTAGAGTTTGTATAATACACGATGATGTCTATAGAAGTGGAAATAACAACCCTTTCCATTATAATTAGACGACACATTTTATTCATATCAGATACACACTGTGAAAGTAACTTTAAAGTTTACTCTATTCTTCCCCAGTTCACTGACTCACTTACTTTAATGTATTTCAGGAGAAGTGGATGAATTCACGTCTTGTAAATCCAACAGATCCGATTCTCTGTGCGGCGCAAACTAACATGGCAGCGCCCATTGCGCATATGGCTAAACTAACGCGATCGTTATAAAGGTGTTTAAACAGCAAAACACATCCACTTGCACATATTTGACAATCGGAATATCAGATATTTCATGCTATAGCTAACAAATGTGTGAATATTTTGAATAAAAAAGGAAAAATTAAATAAATGCAGATCATCAGCCATACAGCGCTGTGCTGTGTTATGTGACAAGCAATGACGCGTCACCATGGAAACAATAAAGTGATACGTTGTAAATAACGGTCGCCTTAAAAAAAACTTACGCTGGGGGGTCAGCCAGAATATTTTAAACTTACGTGCGAAAGGGTTAAGCTGTGAATATGCATAGATAAAGTGGGCATAGCACTGAATGACTCTATGGAACTCAGCCAGAGTCAAGAGCATGCCAACCCCAAGGGCGCATCCTAAGTGACTTGAAAAAAAGATATAAAGTGGCTCTACTCCTAAAGCCAATATCCACAAGGGAAAAAGAACCCAGGCTTCTATGCTCCTATGCTTCCTCCCTGTTATTGTGGGATAGGCCTCAGGCCAAAGTCTCAAGAGCACAGCTATAAGGGGTTATACACAATATAGCCTTGGCTATGCTGTGTTATGCCTCGCTAGCACCTCAGCAAAATCACCTCAGCCTATTAAAGGGAGCATGTGAGGTGCTAAAACCTCAGTAATTAGAACCTCAGCATAGACAAGGAGTGGACAGCTACTTCTACTTTCTAAGATGTAATCTATCTCCATACTACCCAGGCTACAACCTACAGTATTGCCACCCATCCAAGGCGGGGCATATGTCCCTACAACTATATCAGGAAACATATTGCCCAATAACTCTCATTAACCTAGCTCTATACCCCAAGGAAGTCACAGGGGAGCTTTGGCCGTTCTTAAAGACCCTAATATAATTGGGGGAGAGCAGCAAATAAGAGAAAGGGACACTATACAGCCTGCCCATAACTCTACTTGACCAAGCTCATGCCCTGACTTGAGTAAAGGTATTCTCCAAAGACCCGCTATAGCTAGAGCTTCACTCCAGTGCCACAGCGTAGTATGCGACAGATAAATAAGAAGGGATGCCCCACAGGTGATCTACCTCTACCTACCTCTACCTCTTCGCTCTGGAAGGCGAACTGGACCAGCCAAGATATATTTCCCTAATGCCGCTGATTACACCTTCGCCTCTGAAGGTCCCAAAGAGTCCAAAGAACGAAATCGGAGCATCAAAAAGGAAGTTTTTTCTCCTTCTACTTGATGTCCGGCAGATTTAACCACAGTTACCACTCCATAAGCACTATTGCTGCTATCGAATGACTGATGGCGGCAGCTGTTTGTTTGGTGCCAAGGGGGGTCAAATCTGTGGTGTGGCGTAGCTCAGCGACTGCGATCGCTTCAGGAGACAATCCCTGCCCCTGATTCAAATCTCTCAGAGGGTCAGGCTGATATGCCTGCAGAACAGAAACTGTGTGCAGGGCACCATCAGCCTGACCTGCTGCCACATGTGCTTTGCCAGTCAACCGTAAGGTGGTCTGTAACGGTTTAAACGGCAAGACTGGAGCCTTCAACGAGGATGCCTCACTCTGCAAGAGATAGCTAGCCAGCGTCTCTTCTACAGAGGGCATCTTCACGTATCCCTGCTTGCACAATCCCTCCACATTCTCATAATTTGAATGTGGAAAAGGAAAGACGTGTGCTGAATATGGCTTCTTCCAGGACCTCTCCACCTTTTTTGTGAATATATGGAAGAAACTGCAGGCTCATGGGGGAGGGATGATCATGGCCCACCAGGAATCATTCATCAAGTCTATCACAAGTAACTTCCTGTTTCTCATGAGAATGGGCTTCCTGACCCAGCAGATTGCCCACGCCAACATGCAAGGATTGAAAAAATGAAATCTCTTTCTCAAATTTCTCAGCCGGCTCTACATGGGAGCCCCACGATCTGAGTCTCTGTGCTACCTTGGCAGCAGTGGATCTGAACCACAGGGTGATTCACAGCGGAGCTTCCTCACTGTGAACTTGTCACAATGAACCCATCCAGCCCCCTTGAGTGCTGAACACACATGCTCTGCTCCCAAGCAAACAACAGGTGTCATAAAACGAGGACAAAGAGGCACACACTTTCTAAAGCATTTTCTGCTTGTTTTCTCCATAGTTTTGTCTTCGTTACCACGCACTACAAACAAATGGCTCCTAAAGGCAAAAAAAGCTGATGACATGTAATTCAGGTGCTGTTTTATACTCACAGGTGCTCAGCTTGTAATTAATTTTGGTGTGTGGTTACACGTGCTTCAGACACCGGTCATGCTGATGATGTTCCCCATAACATCAACACCAAGATGCAGCGTTGAAGTTCTACTTCTAAAGGGAACTTATATATACAAAATAGTGAAATCTGTGATGTCTCTGCACATGCAGTCAGAAATCTAGGAACAAAAAAAAAAAAAAAAAAATGTTTTCTCTTATTTTCCTGTAGATGATTATTTTTAACTTTTAATCTAAAGGTTTATGCCTAAATGCTTGAAAATTAATTTTGTAAAAGCCCTATTCGGATAGGACTAGTTTTCCCAGAGGATAAATAAATTCATGTTTTACAGAAATCTGTCCGAATCTGCCAAGTCTGTGTTTTTCTACCTACAGTATTTTGGCTAAGTCAGTGGTCCTCTGAGAAATCTAATCCTGTCCAAATGCAAATCTTTGGGATTGCTGATATTGTATTATCACAACTGCTCTTCTCATATGCTTTTTGACCTACCTGAGCTACTTCTTCTGCATACTACACGCCAATCTTCCGCATACTACACCTCGCAATATGGATGGCATCTGACTAAAAAAATCTAATAAAATTATAATAAGGAGAGTCAAATTGCAGAAACTGCTAAAACTGGCCATTTTAATATCAGTGTCAGGTAAGATTACATGGGTTTATTATAAGCAGCCACTTGTATAAACTTTATTAGAATAAATATAAAATAAATCAATAAATATTTCATTAAAAGTCATTTACATTGTACATGCTGTACAGCATGCAACCACAGCACATGACATTTTACGCCCACATCTCGAAACGCACACTCCCATGGATATATTAGATTTGTGTTAATCAGTACATGAAATCACAGACATTGGGTGATAAAAAAAAAAGTGAACTAAATTTAAATTAAATTTACTAAAACTAAATTTATTTGTTTGTTTGAGGATTAGCTGGGTTGAATAGTAAAGGAAAATCAGCTAAAAATTGGTTAGCATATTCAAAATTCATTAATGTGAAGAGCTGTAAATGGGGGCAGAGGACAGCTACTTAAGAATTTTGGTCACTGTATAATTCCTATACTACCATTTGTAGCATTGATGACTTTTCTATTTTTCTAGAATCACCTAACTATCAATTGAAAATGTATAGTAATCACCCCGTTTTTAAGGCTAAATTAAAAAAAAACAAAAAAAAACAAAACAGTGTCTACCATAAAACATTGACCACATAATACTTGAGACAGTAACAGTAGCCACAAAATACGTGAGACACAATAAAAGGGAAGGTTGCAATTGTATTTGCTTAACAATGTTCTTACATAAGTCAGTTTGCTTAAAATTAATTTAATTCTGTATTGTAAGTGAGCAATGCCTCTCCAAGGAGTCCTGTGGTTTGATTCATTACAGTGTTTGTACAGTCTCATAGCTAAATTTCTCAATCCTTTCCACCCACGGGTTTTATCATCCAGAGCAGTATGAGTTTGTCCCTGCATCCCATATCCTTTCCCTCTGTGTGTGTGTGTGTGTGGTAGGCTAAGCCCTGCAGCGCCACTATAATTGCTCTAATCAAAGGTCTTAATCAGTCATTTGTGTCCTTTCTACTGTCTGCTATAGCAGCAGCTGTTGTGGCTAGGAAAGGGTAACCTCCACTCATGCACGGCCAGAAATTGTAATGTGTAACAAATTATTTTACAGTATGATGGTGCTACATGGTTCTATATAGCAATCAACATTAGCCGATTGTAGAAGGTTTAAGACACCAGGAAAAAGCATTCACAGCACATATAACTTCCATAATATGACACATTTCCAAATAAATCACACATGGTCTTTATCCAGCAGGATTTGATTGTATCAGTTTGAGCAAAGTGTGAGGTGTTATTTCACATATTGCATGAACAGGGGCATCATTTTTAATTCCATGTTGTAAGACAACTAAAGGGAAGCTACTCGTAGATGATATCCATGCATGTGAGTTATATTCTGTAACAGTGAACAGCGGGGTGGTTGGAGTCAGTGTGTCTGCCTCAAGTTTTTTAGGCCAGACATAACTAGTGTTTACAAGGCTCAGTGGCTCTTTGCTGTTAAATGATTGGTATGTGTATGTGTGTATGTGTTGGTAAAAGAAGGAGGGGGAATATATAATGTCTTAGCTCTCTCCCAATCTTTTATTACATAGTAATGGTTTACTAGCCAAAAGAATGCTCTTTCCATGTTTAATTACAGGTTGGCCTTGCTGTCACCCTTCTGAAAAGCCATTTACTGTAGGGATTCATTTATAAAGACCCGTCAGAAGTTATTCCCCATGAGCAGGACTGGGCTTATGTTTGCAGGGAAAGACAGAGTCCTTCACTCCAGACTTTTAATGGCTTGTTCTCTGTGTATGTTGGTTAGCCTCACTATGGAGTGTGGCTTTGGAGTCATGCAACCAGTGTAAGTTCTGATACCGTCTCTGCTTTTTAATGGCTCTCATGTGTTCCGTTTGGGTCAAAAACTCAGCTGGGGTCATTGAGGAGGCAGGCTTTACTGGGAGTACAATAGTGCACGCAAAAAACCTGACCGCAAATCGGGACATTTACATGTGGTATGCAGTATGAAAAATGCAACTGTTTGCACGCCCTCGGAATTGCAAAACAACTCACTTCCCTTTGTCTTGTTGAGTACTGAATGTATTCTATCCCAAACTGATATTCAAACAAACACTATTAAGTCAGAATAACCACTTTTCTGTTACTTACAGCTATATACGTTTGGAAATCTTTTCAACCAGAATAGTCAGTTTAGCTTGATTCTTTCGATAATCATTCTTAGGCTTTAGGAATCTGTGAGTACTACGAGTACCGCTAGGAGGCTGCTAGTGTGATGCTAAGTGGTTCTCAAAGTATTCTGGTTTCTAGGCGGTTACCCAGGTGTTCTGGTGGAAAGGGCAGGTTTTCTCATGTTGTTATTGGTTTTTTTATTTTTCAAAATGGTGAACTTTTTTCTTTTTTTTCTTTTCATTTTCTGGGCACACAGACGTGAAATGCTGCTCTTATGCACTTGCACAGGAAAGCAACAGCTGACATGCAAACTGTTTATGGATAATAAATTCCATTTGAGTGTATTTATTGCCAAACTCTATTGTATTCCTTCAAACCACTTCACACGGGATCATTCTTTTTTAAAGCTCGTAGAAGTTCACCATTCCCATTCTCCTTTTGTGTTCTCAATAAAATTATATCATACGTTTTAAAAACCTTCTTTGATTATAGAACCCTCTGTAACAAGGCTTTGTGGTTTAGTGGTGTGACGCAGACCACCTGCAAATGAATGCTGCAAAAATCCAAAGAACTAGTAATCAAATTTAGGAGCAAAAGAACCAACCATCCATTCATACAGTTACCTTGGGATTCACATAAACGATACACTTGAATGAACAAACAAAACTGATGCAATCTACGAAAAGGTCCAGAGTTGACTTTACTTCTTGCTGTTCATTTCATACTGTATATGTTGTATACTCTTTCACTGTAAGTGCCCTGTTTTACTCTGTGGTGTGCTAAGGATACCAACAAGTTGAATAAGCTGAACAGAAAGGCAGAACCTGTCACTGGACAGCAAGTTACTTTGTTATATGGTATTGTAGATTGATCCAGCAGAAAGTGCTACAGAAAGTCATCTGTGCTTACAACTATTTTACAACACATCTTCCATGTGCAGATTCAGAACCATACATATTTCATAATCCTTAATATCACAGCAAAACTAATCACTAACTTAAATTGACAACTATTGACAACAGCGCTAGCTGTTTTATCAGCTGTTTTTATTTTTGTTTTGTTTTTTTCTCGATCAAGTTCCCCACAGCTGGCAGAACACATCATAAACCGACTGATAACAAGCCCCACCCATTAAGGGCGATATGATTGGTCAATTTTCCTGTCAATTGAAATTTGTCTCTCATTGACTTACTATGGCTTGGCCCTCTGTAATTTCATAGCATCAATCACAGAGCTGAAAGCGTTAGGCAGAAACATCCTAATATGGAGAAAACGGAAGTCAACTCAACACAACACAACACAACTCAAACTGAATAGGCGTATTTGAAGGGTTTATTTCTTCAAAAAGATTTAGATGTTTATTGTCTAATTATATTAATTCCTAAAATAACATTAGAACTGATGACTTATTATTAAAAAACGTTTTTACTTTTTAAACTATTATTTAAAAATTTGTAAATATTATTAATAGTTTAGGCCCTCTCTGAGGGCCTAGGGGGCCCTGAAGGTTCCCCACTGGTGCTATACAAATAAACAGTGGTGGATGAAGTACACAAGTCAAGTACTTGAATGAAAGTACAGATACCCTATTAAATTATTACTCCAGTTACCCATACAGATGGTGACACATTTGTAAACATGTCCACATTTAAGCATTTCAGTGGGCTTATAAAGCTTGCCCTTTTGCAGCAGATGTAGTTCACAAATAACTGACAGTCATGACCTAAATACGATTTCATTGACAATTATCAATTAAATACTAAAATTTGTTAGTAACTTTTCGTGCCATCAGTCACACACACATAAAAGCTCAGACAATATCCCAATTCTTGGCTCATTTTGATAGGATGATTAAATCAGCGAGTTGTTGACTCAAGAACAGTTGCAATTGAATCAGTCCAATTCGCAAATGTATTGTTTTATTTTTGAACCAATTCTGCAGGTTCACTGGAAAGAATCATTCACGAAATGGGCATCGCTTGCATCTCAGAGGGGGTGGTGATTTCTTCCGTTCAAAATAATGAGGAATAATATGTTTTTATGAAATGTAGTGGAGTAAAAAATATGGTATTATGCTTTGGAATATATAGTGAAGTAAAACTGTTAAAGAAACACTGGTTTGCAAGTCCTAAAAAAATTAGATAACACTTTATTTTAGGGTCTTTTAACTAGTTGCTTATTAGCATGCATCTTACTAGAATATTGGCTGTTTATTAGTACTTATAAAGCACATATTAATGCCTTATTCTGAATGACCTTATTCTACATTCTTAATCCTACCCAATACCTAAGCTTAACAACTAACTTACTAACTATTAATAAGCAGTAAATTAGGAGTTTATTGAGGGAAAAGTTGTAGTTAATAGTGAATACATGTTCCCTATACTAAAGTGTTACCAAAAATTATCACCAAGTAGTCAATAACATTTGATTTACTCACCAAAGACAATTTTTAGTTACATTTAGAGCTTGGTGAGTGTCAATTTTTGATCCTGAGTTGATCTATTGTGTGCATGTGAAAAGTGAAAGCCTGTACTCCCCTGCAGGAATAGGGAGTTTACTTTGTACTTCCAAACTATTTCCTCACTGTTGTTTTCCCTGTGTGCATGTGTGTGTGTGTCATTATTCAAAGTCATTACTAGCACACTTCATCTTCAATGTTCTCTCTTAAGAAGTCTCTCCTGCTAGTATTCCTCAGATCAACTTGAAAACCTCCCATCAACCTCACACTCCACATTCACGTACTCTTGAGCAGGAAAACCCACACTCACTCTGCAGTGTAGTGCTCTTAAGGCTCTCAAACACTTCAGTGTTGTTCTTTGGCTAATGTTTACAAATCCCTCCTAATTCCAGCCGAGTCGCCACACACAAGCACAGAAAAGATTTGTTTCAGCCTCACAGTTGGAAGCTTGCCGCAGTTCAGCAAGGAAGAGGCTAAACAAACAACCAGAGAAGAGAGCAAAAGAAAGACAGACACAGACCACATATAATGTTTAGAATCTTCTAAATCAACAGACAGAGTAAACGCATTCTGGCAAGGGTTGTGCAAGTTATGTGTGTGTGTTACTAACTGTAGCTGTTCTATGGGGATAAAACTGACCCAAGGATTTTTTTTTTTTTTTTTCCCAAATCTGTGAAAATGAACCATAAAGAAAGTAATAATCTAAATCAGTATATATGCATATATATGCATATATATATATATATATATATATATATATATATATATATATGTATATATATATGTATGGTAACACTTTACTTGAAGGGGTGTGCATAAGACTGACATGACACACGTCATGAATATGAGGGAGGTTTATCACAACTGTCATTAAATGTCATTCGCTCAATTATGTCATTTTTAATGCAAAGATGACATTGTTTGAGATGTCTTTGTTTTGACAACTTGACACGAACCAATACATCATAACCTGTCAGTGTCTTTGTCATGACAACTTGACATTATTTAGCTTTATGGGTTAACATTACATTAAACTGTCATGTGGTTGGTTTTGACATGAGGCCATTATAATAGTGTCATGAATATTTTTCTGACCACTTTTTTTTTCAGTGGTACAAAAACTTGTCATTAAAATGTCATTAAGTGTTAATACTCTGTCAAATAATTTTATAACAGCGTCATGAATATTTTTCTTGACCTCAACTACAGTGGTACAAATTGAATTTGTCATTAAAATGTCATTAAGTGTTAATACTCTGTCAAATAATTTTATAACAGCATCATGAATAGTTTTCATTTAATAATGTTTTTTTTTTTTAAGTTTCCTCCAACAGAAGGTCAGATAGTAGACAATTTCAAATTTCTTAAAAAACATGACAGTTATAAAATAATGGTAACAATTTATTT
This sequence comes from Ctenopharyngodon idella, assembly GCF_019924925.1. Taxonomy (NCBI): domain Eukaryota; kingdom Metazoa; phylum Chordata; class Actinopteri; order Cypriniformes; family Xenocyprididae; genus Ctenopharyngodon; species Ctenopharyngodon idella. Next base: position 10,623,925 of record NC_067237.1, read on the forward strand.
TAGGGTCTTTTAACTAGTTGCTTATTACTATTAGCATGCATATTACTAGAATATTGGCTATTTATTAGTACTTATTAAGCACATATTAATGCTTTATTCTGCATGACCTTATTCTACATTCTTAATCCTACCCAATACATACACTTAAAAATTAACTATTAATAAGCAGTAAATTAGGAGTTTATTGAGGGAAAAGTCATAGGTAATAGTTTATATGTGTTCCCTATACTGAAGTGTTACCAAAATAATGTAATGTAATGTAATGTAAACCCATAAAGCTAAGTAGTTTCTTAAGTTAAAATAATTAATCAGCTATGTCATGTTTATGACAGGTTATGTTGTCTTGGTAATGTCAAGTTGTCATAACAAAGACACTGACAGTTTATGATGTATTGGTTTATGTCAAGTTGTCATAACACAGACATCTCAAACAATGTCATCTTTGGATTAAAACTGACATAACTGAGCGAATGACATTTAATGACAGTTGTCATAAACATGCATAAAACCTCCTTCATATTCATGACGTGTATATATATATATATATACATGAAGCCTATAATGCCTATAATAAATAAAAATATGGGGGCAAAAATGTCTTCTTATTTAGATCATATGAGTTAAGCAATATGAGTGCAATATTGTACGAGTGCTGTTTTTGTCCCATAGCCTATATAACGAGTGCAAATGCAATACTGATTTTATACAACAGTTCAGGAAATAAGAAGTTAATATTGTGTGAATTTAGACACAATGTTGTCTATTTTGTTCAATTTTGCCAATGAAAATATAAAGAGAAAACAGAACTGTTCGTCTCCGTACAATGCACAGCAGTGTTTCGTTTCTAAATCCGTGCTTTGAACGAACCGAGTGAAATCAGTGATGGACCATTCATAAAAGACTTGTTGGACTTGAAGCGGCACTACACAGACCAAACGGTGTATGATATCAAAGTACAGCCAGAGCAATTCAAAAGCAAACAGAGCCGTCTGCTCTCTATTCGCTCTTGCGGTACTTTACTACTTTGATGTCATACATGTCATCAGTCTGTGTAGCGCTGCTTCAAGTCCAACAAGCCTGAAGAGAACCATTTACTTCACTCCTGAATGAATCAGCCTTTTGAATGATTCAAATGAATTAATGAATGACTTAATCATTAAGACATTTACTGCCACCTACTGGAAGTTTCTTATTTAGAGTCTAATTTTATTAAAAAAAAAAAAAAAAAAAATCATATTTACATATTAAATAATAATAATAAAAAAATAAAGGTATAGTTCACCCAAAAATGAAAATTCAGTCATCATTTACTTTGTAAAAATTGAATAAAATATTTATTTTTTGTAATGTCTATTTGATGCTTTACACAATAATGACTTCAAATTATCTTCTGGGGGTAATTTCTCAACCAAAATTGATGTGCGATTAAATTGTGATTAATTAGATTAATTAATCACCACATCATATAATTAAATAGATAAAAAAAATGTAATCGATTGACAGCCCTAATATATATATATAAGCAATATCACACAAGTAGCCGTGAGTTCCCATTCAGTCGGTCACGTTCGACGTATGTCGGACAGACCAACGAATAGGAATCTCGCTAGAGAGGCCAATCTGCTTCGAGTGTAACTAAAACGAGCCAATGCACATTGGCATGCAATCATATGCAGCAGCTTCTCGCCACGCAGTGCGGGTATTTAATGAGCAGCAGGTGCGTTGCATCTTCAGCTTTTTGCTTCGGAGCCGAACATATGTGTCTGTGTTTCTGCAAGCAAGTGTCTTCTAAGACGAGTCAAGTTCTTCATACTTCTCTTTTCTTCAGTGCGGACCAGCATAGCAGCGGGGTCGAGTCCTCTCTTTCTTTTGATTATTTTTCTTTTTTGCTTTATTTGACCAAAGCTGTTCTCAGCTGTAAAAGGCTGTTTTCACGGCCAGTAACGGTGCGCTTTTGAGAGCTGAATACCTGTTCTCACAGCTGGTAAGAGCAGCATCTACAAAGAGAAGAGAACACACGACAGGCTGCACACAATCCCTGTCTCTGTTGCCGTGGCCGTTCCCCTGCATGCTTCAGCACTTTTAAAGAGCAAGTCTCTGAAAGAGCTTACACAAGTGAAGCTTACGTCTTTTTAAAGATGATTTTCTACTTGTGTGTTTCTGGATGCGGTCGTTACCTGGTACCGAGGGATGGTCACGATTGCTGCATCACGTGTCTGGGCTTAAAGCACGCTGAGGCAGCGTTCGTGGATGAGTCATGCACTCATTGTGGGAAGATGACCATCTCGGAGTTGCGATCGAGACTCCAGTTCCTGCAAAGGGGCGGAGTCCCAGTGCCGCTGCCTCGTTCCAGTCCTCCTCAGAGGGTTGCTGCAGGTAGTGGCACTGGTGATCTGAGGATTACAGTGAGTGCGCTTCCTTCGGGGAACCAACCCCCTAAGAGCCCTCACTCCTCCTGCACTCCGCAGCCAGTAGAGCTGCCGGGGGAGCTTGGTGGGCCATCTCAAAGGTGTGCACCATCTGTATCCTTCGGAGCTCTCCCCAATGACCGGATGTCGATAGCTGCAACGGAGGGTGAGCCAGATTTTTCTGGAGATGACGAGTCGGGGGGGGATGCCTCCTTCAGGAACGGTAACGGTGCCCGATTCGGATCTGGAGATGATGGCTATGCTTTCCCGGGTCGCCAACATGATCGGGCTCATGTGGAATCCTCCACCGTGTCCCGAGCCCTCGCGACCACCCACCCCGGTTCCTTTCTTCCTGGAGGTGCATGAAGAACTCACCAGTACGTGGACAGCACCTTTTACTGCCCGAAACCATTCCGGTGGGTCCTCCTCCTTCACCACCCTTGATGGCGGTGCAGCGATGGGTTATACGCACATCCCCCCATGTGGAACGGGCCGTTGCTATGCAACTGTGCCCTAACTCCGCCTGGCGGGGGAGCCGTCTCTCCCTTCCCGGGCCTGTAAGCACTCGTCAGATCTTACTGGCAGGGCTTACCAGGCCTGCGGGGAAGCCGCTTCCACCTTACACGCTATGGCATTGTTGCAGGTCCACTCCAGGAGGGCAGCAGTGCGAGGTTCAAGAAGGCAACCAAAGCCTCTCCTGCGCCCTCTGTCCAACCGTGGAACCAGGTAGGTGTTGCACAGCACACTCAGACCCCGCTATGGGCCGCCTCGCAGAGAGAGCCTTCCGAGCTGCTTCCCTGCGTTCCACCTCGCTGTCCCACTGCGGGTACGCCTACGGTCCCTTTGATCCCGCTTGTACGGTCTCTGCGAACCTGGTTAGCACTCCCCAGTCCGTCTCACTGGCTCATTCGGACCATCAGGCTCGGCTATGCTATTCAGTTCGCCCAAGTTCGGGGCGTCCACTTCACTGCAGTGAAAGCTGTCAATGCCCGTGTCTTGCGTGCAGAGATTGCGGTCCTACTGGCGAAAGACGCGATAGAGCCGGTCCCTCCAGCCGACATGAGATCAGGGTTCTACAGTCCCTACTTCATTGTACCCAAGAAAAGAGGTGGGTTACGACCGATCTTGGACCTGCGAGTTTTGAATCGGAGCCTCCACAATCTACCATTCAAAATGATCACGCAGAAATGCATTTTCGAGTGCATCCGTCCCCAAGATTAGTTTGCAGCGATCGACCTGAAGGACGCGTACTTTCATGTCTCCTGTCTCCCTGCGTCTTCATGAAAGTCGTGGAGGGAGCCCTTGTTCCCATGAGAGAACAGGGTGTTCGTATCCTCAACTATCTTGACAACTGGCTTATTCTAGCTCAGTCTCGGGATCAGTTGTGCGAACACAGGGACCTGGTGCTCAGTCACTTCAGCCAGTTGGGCCTTCAGGTCAACTGGGAAAAGAGCAAACTCTCCCCTGTGCAGAGGATCTCTTTTCTCGGTATGGAGTTGGATTCGGTCGAACAAACAGCACGCTTCACAGAGGAACGTGCTCAGTCGGTGTTGAACTGCTTGAACGTTCAAAGGCAGGACAGCGTCTCACTGAAATTCTTTCAGAGGCTCCTTGGGCATATGGCAGCCGCAGCGGCAGTAACCCCGCTCGGTTTGCTTCATATGAGATCGCTTCAGCACTGGCTTCACGGCCGAGTCCCGAGATGGGTGTGACAACTCGGCACGTTCCGAGTGGCAATCACTCCGGAATGCCATTAAGCCTTCAGCCCGTGGTCGGACCCCTTGTTTCTTCGGGCAGGAGTGCCCCTAGAGCAGGTAGGTAGAGCAGGTGTCCTAGCATGCTGTGGTGTTCACAGATGCCTCTGCCACTGGCTGGGGTGCCACGTACAACGGGAATGCAGTATCAGTGATATGGACGGGCCACCAACTGCATTGGCACGTCAACTGCCTCGAGTTGCTAGCAGTACACCTTGCCCTGAGCCACCTGAAAGGGCCGTTACAGGGCAAGCATGTGCTGGTAGGACAACACTGCAACTGTTGCGTACCTCAACTGTCAGGGTGGTCTACGCTCCCGTTGCATGTCGCAACTTGCCCGCCATCTCCTCCTTTGGAGTCAGAAGCATCTGAGGTCGCTTCGTGCCATTCATTTCCCTTGTGTGTTCAACTGTGTGGCTGACGAGCTCTCATGAGCTGCGCTGCCAGGAGAGTGGCGACTCCAACCCCTAGGTGGTCCAGCTGATTTGGAGAGAGTTTGGAGAGGCTCAGGTAGACCTGTTTGCCTCCCCAGAAACCTCCCATTGCCAGCTGTTTTATTCCCTGTCCGAGGGAACACTCGGTACAGATGCACTGGCACACAGCTGGCCCCGGGGCATTCGCAAATATGCGTTTCCCCCAGTAAGCCTACTTGCACAGATCTTGTGCAAAGTCAGGGAGGACGAGGAGCAGGTCTTGCTAGTTGCACTCTATTGGCCCAACCGGACTTGGTTCCTGGAACTCTCACTCCTCGGGACAGCCCCTCCCCTGGCACACCCTTTGGCACCCACGTCCAGACCTCTGGAAACTCCATGTCTGGTCCCTGGATGGGACGCGGAGGTTCTAGGTGACTTACCACCCCAGGTACTTAACACCATCACTTCGGCACGTGCACCGTCTACGAGACGTGCTTACGCCTTGAAGTGGAACCTGTTCGTCAAGTGGTGTTCTTCTCGCCGAGAAGTCCCCCGAAGATATTCGATCAGAGTCGTGCTTTCCTTGGGTTGGAGCGTAGGCTGTCTCCCTCCACCCTCAAAGTTCATGATGCCGCAATTTCCGCATACCACGACCACATCGATGGCAAGTCAGTTGGTAAGCACGACCTGGTCGTCAGGTTCCTTAGGGAGGTTGAATCCTCCTCGACCCCCCTCCATACCCTCTTGGGACCTTGCTCTGGTGCTTTGACCTGCAGGCATTTTCGGTCTACGAATCGTGCCTAGAGTTCGGGCCTTGCGGTCAGCAGACTTAAAGATTCTGCCTATGAAGACTTTGCTGCTGGTTGCATTGGCCTCCATCCAGAGGGTAGGGGACCTGCAGGCATTTTCGGTCGACGAATCGTGCCTAGAGTTCGGGCCGGGCGACGGCGAAGTGGTACTGAGACCCCGGCCTGGCTATGTGCCCAAGGTTCCTACCACTCCCTTCGGGGACCAAGTAGTGAACCTGCAAGCGCTGCCCCCGGAGGAGGCAGACCCAGCCCTGGCTTTGCTCTGTCCAGTTCGTGCTTTGCGACTGTACATAGACAGAACTCAAAGCCTCAGAACCTCAGACCAGCTCTTTGTCTGTTACGGAGGCCAGCAGAAGGGAAAGGCTGTCTCCAAGCAGAGGATGGCTCACTGGATAGTGGACGCCATCGCCTTGGCTTACCAAGCACAATGCGTGCCCTGCCCGCTCAGGTTGCATGAGAGGTGTTGCATTCTCCTGGGCGCTGGCTCGTGGCGCCTCGCTGACAGACATTTGTAGAGCTGTGGGCTGGGCAACACCTAATACGTTTGCTAGATTCTATAGCCTTCATGTCTAGCCGGTTTCCTCCTGTGTTCTCACCTCAGGTCAGAGGCACCGAGAGGCCTCGGCTTAATGTCGCTTACATCCCTACAAGGCAGACCCTGTTGAGTCCTCCTATCTCCCTTCAGCAGCCGGACGTGGCGGAGTGTCTATACTCCGTTGTATCCTTGAGAACCGGATTTAGGCTGGGTAACATATGTGTGACCCTACAGGGATCCCATATGTGTAGTTCCACAGTTACTCCTAAATGAAGCCCATGTCTTTCCCTCTGGGAGAACCCACCTCTCATCAGGTTGAAGTCACCTCAGTACTTCCATATGTAGTACAGCCCTACAAGGTTAGTCCATATGTACTTCTCCACATAACTCCTTCGGGGAAGGATGTGGCTTCCGCAGTGTTCCTTTCCCAGCGAATGGGTACCTTTCCTAGTGTTATCCAATAGTCTCAGTGAATGGGTTTTTGGGGAACAGCAGTGATCAACACTCTCTGTGTTAGCCCTGTCCCTGTCCCTGGCTTGCAATAGAGCGCTGGAAGGGGGCAGGAACAAGTAATAGATTAATAAGACCAAAGATTGCCCATTTGATATATCCAAAACAAATTCTAAATTATGTTTAAACACTATTTACATAAGAGCAAATTCCCGAAGGACTGGCCAAGATGAAGCTGTTCTCTGCGACATGAGCACTGAACGGTCACTTGATGGCCTGGAGCTCACATCTCCAAAAGCGTCTAAACAAATTTTCAAATAGGCGCTATATGATTATATATAAATCACATATCTGAGGTCTAGGCAACTACATTCTCACGTAAAAAACTCCTAAAACTACATTCCGTTACAAAATAACAGTAGTATCTATAAAAATATGGTGGGTATACTGTATATATATATATATATATATATACATACAACCAAAAAATACACAAACAACAGCAACAAAATACAACCGCTGCACAACCGCTGAAATTTTACCAGATATCATGTATAATATCAACATGATTCATTGGCTGCAGTAACAGTTTAGTGATGAAGATCTCGATCTATGTTTTGATCATCATTCTGAATCCAATCGGGGGAAAAAAAAAAAACATGATTTTCTCAGCTTTTTGTTCAAAATGTTGCTTTCTTTTTTTTCCTTTTTTTTTTTAAGAAACCCACATTCAAATGTTGATAAAATTGGGAAAAAAAAGTGTGAGAGAGAAAGAGAAATTGGGCATGTGATATGACCTGCATCTTTCTCGGCTCTCAACATAGTCTCTATAAATAACTAAGCTGTTAGTTTAATTTCAAAAATGAATAAAAACATTATGATCTCACAACTGTGCAATGTACTGCAGCTCTTCAGTAATGTATTGAACAAATTGTGGGGTTGTGCTCAAAGAGAAAGACAGAGAGCATGCTTTCCATTGCTTAAAATCATTTTGAGAAAGTAATGTTTGTCTGTTTACATTCTATTGTCTGGTCTTTTGGCTGTGGTAGCTTGTATGGCTCTTTGAAATAACCAAAATAATGTTGTTAAGTAATGTGGAACTGTAATGCAGTCAAGATCTAAAATACTTCATAGCCATGCAATAAAATAATCAACATGAACTTGTATTCTGTCTGATAGATATGGTCAACAAATGCATCAGAATTATTTTAATCAAAATTTAATTTTACATATGTTAAATAAATTGTATTTACTATAAATACAATGAATTAAATATCTGATTTTATCTGATATGGGGGTTAAAAAAATCAGTGTGTAGCCTTGCAGAGCTCTAATGTATTTGGGGGAGGAAAAAAAAGAATGCTGAAGAAGTTAAAAGTAACAATCAAGGTATTTAATAAAACATCCAAAAAAAAATAAATAAATAAAAAGAGCATCCGAATAGTCATAATTTTTCTGTAGTACATGGAGGTGTTATGTACAGTAACTGTTCCTGTGTCTCTAACAGTGCATGCTTGTGTTTATCAGCACTGTAAGTGACTGCTGTTGGTATCCGCTGCTACATTAGTGTGACAATCTGCAGTCGTAAGTGTTATTAACGGTTGACGCTGAAAGTGCTTCTGTCAGTGACTTGCGTATCTGTGGTCAACACTGTCTCTTCTGGGCTGTTTGTCAAATTCTCATGTCTAGTTCACACTTTATAGTACAATACAGTACCATAAATGATGTGTAATTCTGTGTTGTTTATTTATGTATTATGTCTTACTATGTTTTTGCAATAGGAGTTTTGCTCTTGGTGTGAATTGCATGTTTGAACTCTTAGATCTTGTTAATTTAGTTAGTAATACTATAAAAGAATTTTATATATATATATTAATTTTATATAATTAGTTAGATACACTCCATGACAGGACATTCTGTAGGTTAACATCACTTAACTGATTACATTTTTTTCTCTCTATCCAGGGGCGTAGCCATCATTTCAGAAGTGAGGGGGACAGAAATGTCGGGTGTAATACCAGTTTTTACCTGACCTTTGACTAATTGATAGATTTTATTTATTTATTTATTTATTTTTTGTATCTCATCTCTTGCTTTTAATTTGAATGAATTTGGTTTTAATAAGAAATTAACTGCTGTACAGTAACCAATTTCTAATTTTTTCCCCTATATTTTATGCTAATTTTATGATTTGTTTATGGGTCCCACTTTATATTAGATGGCCTTAACTACTATATACTTACATCAAAAAATAAGTACAATGTACTTATTGGGTTCAAATTGAATTGCAAAACACTTTTGCTGCTGTTGAGGTGGAATACGGGTAAGGTTAGGGAAAGCTTTGGTGGTATGGGTAGGTTTAAGGGTAGGGGTAAGGGATGGGTCAACAGTGTAATTATAAATGTAATTACAGAAATTAATTACAGATGTAATTACAAGCAGGTGTTTTTAAAATATAAGTACAATGTAAAAACATGTATGTACACAATAAGTGCATTGTATCAAATGATTAATTTAAATGTAAGTACGTTAAGGCCACTTAATATAAAGTGGGACCTGTTTATGTACTACAAACACTTGTACATTAAGTCCTCAAGGATTTTATACAATGTAAAAATAAATTATAACAAAATAAGGCAGAAAATACAGTACCTATCAAAAGTTTGGAAACATTACAATTGTTTAATGTTTTAGAAAGTTGTCTCCTGCTCACCAAGGCAGGATTTATTTATTGAAGAAAATCCAGTAAAAACAGTAATATTGTTAAATACTATTACAATTTAAAATAGATGTTTTCTATGTGAATATACTGTAAAATGCACAATATATGTGGTAAAAGCTGAATTTTCAGCATCATTATCCCAGCCTTCAGTGTCACATGATCCTTCTAATATACTGATTTGCTGCTTAAGAAACATTTCTGATTGTTAGAAATGTTGAAAACAGTTGTGCTGCTTCATATTTTTGTGGAAACCATGATACAATTCAAACATTTGTGGTTAGATTTAAAAAAAAAAAAAAAAAAAAAAGAGAGAAATACTTTTATTTATCAAGAATGCATTCAGTTTAACAAAAGTGACAGTGAAGACATTTATGTTACAAAATATTTCTATTTAATAAATGTTAATAAATTAATGTAATAAATGCAAATAAATGCTGTTCATTGAACTTTCTATTCATCAAAGAATCCAGAAAAATTAAATGTATGATGGTTTCCACAACAATTTTAAGCAACTGTGTTAAAAAACTGATAATTATAAGAAATGTTTCTTGAGCAGCAAATCATCATATTAGAATGATTTCTGAAGGATTATGTGACACTGAAGACTTGAGTAATGATGCTGAAAATTCAGCTTTGCATCACAGGAATAAATTACATTTTAAAATATATTCACATATCAAAACAGCTATTTTAATTTGTAATAATATTTTGCAATTAATATTACTGTTTTTACTGTATTTTTGATTTTAAAAAAAATATGCACCCTTGGCGAGCATAAGAGACTTCTTTCAAAAACATTAAAAAGGTTGTCAGTTAGATACACAATTCATATACTTTGTTAATAAATACCTTGAGATGGCTTGAAAAACACACATAATACATATATTGTCGCAATCGTGTATGTTATTGTCTTCACGTTTCATCAGTCAGTACGTTTCTGCATTTTATTCAGCTGCTGCTACAGCCAATAGCTGAATTATTTCTACGAAACCGTTTCGGACTTTTTGCGAGAGAGCGCCCTCCGGCTTCTAGTATGAATGAAGCCTATATAACACGAGAGTGAGCGCTCCATAATGTTTAGATCGCCTCATTTTAGTTAAGAATAAAACGGCAGGTCACGCATAGACAATCTTGTCTCAGTCAAGATTTATTCACACTGGCCTCTATGTGAACACACTGGAACATGAATTTACATTTTATTAAAAGTGCGGTCCCCCACGTATTCTACGCCCATATCTCTATCATCTCTGTATATTGTTACCATTGGGTCACGACATGCATATTTCTCATCTCCCCCTCCTGCTCTTTGCTTCTCTGAATTTTTTTTTTTTTTTTGTAGCTAAGAATCATGTCACAACCAACCATACTGTATATCTACAGTCTGCAGAACTTAGCAAATTGTCTAAATACATGAGAAATAATATTTGTTGCAACTTCATAATAAATGGTGCATTTTCATATACTTTAGTGCGAATATGTGCACACAAATTGCCTTGGCAACAGTGTACATACGCAGTATGTGTGTTCTGTAAATAGACGAGTTTGAGTGGCTGTCCACTGTGAGAGTCTATTTTAGCTGTGCACAGGAAAACAGGCCACTGGCCATCTCAGCAGTCTAAACTGAACACCCTCACGCCAAATAAATAAACTATATTAATTCACTGTTCATGCAGACACACCCACAGATGTAAACACACACACACACACACACAGTAGCCTACTGGTTTACAGAGGTATTTCTAGTTTCTCCGCTGTAATGTCACTTTACCCATGACAGGTAAAACCTATAATTTCAGCTATGAATGTTTTCTTGCAGTTTTCTGATTAATTTACAGAATGTTGTTCCTGGAGCAGTCTATGTGGCCTCCTGCTGGGAATCTAGCAGTCTGCCTTGTCTTGTTCTGTACATGCATTCTACCAGAACTGAGGAAAAAAAAAAAAAAAAAAAAACATTCATAGCATCTAATTATATAGATAAGCATTCTGGAAAGTTTTGATTGTTTTAGCTTTTCTAGAAAACTTTCCAAAAAAAAAAAAAAAAAAAAAAAGTTTTACTTTCTGGATTATGTTTGTTTTATAACAGTGAAAGTGATTAAAGTTTTGCTGGCAATAAGCCTGGTTCTCCACTGACAGTCATCCAAAAGTAGCATTGTATTCTGACAACATAAATGTTTTAGTAAGCAACATATAACTAACCATATTTCATTATGTTATAGTGAGTGCACTTTTATCCATGAAATTTGCTTGAAACTTGAGCACCATGTCACTTCCTGCTCTTCATCCTCCCCTTTCATCCTCTGTCTTATTAATTTGTTGTTTAAAATATTCAGCTTAATAACTCACTTCATGCTCTCAGTATCTCTTTTGGGTGAGCTGACGTGTGGCATGAGCTTAACGGCTCTTCAAAAGGAAAATGAATTTTTACATGACTCCCGGCTTCATAATATATTTGAGCAGCAGATAAATTTGCCTGTGTCTGTGCCTGTAATTACACTCTAAGCCATGTGTTTTTACAGCCTGCTTAACAGAGGGAAATTATCTCCTCAAAACCAACCACAATTAATGGAGCCACTTTGCTGGTATACTTGTGCAAAAACATTGTAATGACATTTAGCAGAAAATTGCCTCTTCTTGAAATATAAGAGAGAAGATTAGGCAAAGCTCACGCCTCACTGAGTCACTCTAAGTGGCTCATTCGTTTTAAACAGAGATAAAGATTGCTATATACGTGGCGGGGATCTACATCTTGTTGTAATTGTTATATACTCTTAGCTTCAGATGGCACGCCTATGGCCTGTATACTGCACTCAAAAATGGCAAGAACTAACATTTGTCACTTTCAATCTGATTGGCTGACATTACTCAATCCTTAGGCATCAGGGTAAACTAGTCAGCTAGGAAACAAGTCATTTTTACCAGGTACTTTTGAGGAAGAACTGGATTTACCAAATGTTTTCAGGTTAGTGGCATCAAATCTCTGGAAGATATTTAAGCGTACTTGGTATACTTACCATTACATAATTGTATATGTAACCATAATTGTATATTACTGTACTTTTAATCTGTACTCATTACTTATTGATGGATAGCAATTCTAATCACTGCAATTCTATTCAGTCTGCGCATTTTTTTTTTTTTTTTTTTTTTCCACATACAAACAAAACAAACTATGATGTTTCTTTCAGTCTAAGCCACCACTTTTTGAACAAAATAAACTGAAAATCTGCAAATTGGACACGTAAGATGACTAAGTAAGACTAACTGCTGTAATAAAATCAGATGTTGCTGCTGATGTAATACAAAATATAAGAGAAAAAAATCTGAAAGTCTGTAATTGATCTGACATGTGCAAAGAAACTTAAATAGACACATTCACAAATCACTTGGGTCCATAGTTTGATCTATTTGGGCTTTTTTATTTATATTAAAGTAGATCTGCATGTTTTAATTGATATTCAACATTTTCCAGCCCACCCCACATGAAGGTAACTTCACAATAGTCTGCTGTAGAGTGAAACCTTTCACAAATGCATTTTGTGAGAAAGAATGATTTTGTTGTACACTACATGCAACATATAAAAATACAAGCTTCATGATTTGATCCCAGTGAGCCACCATAGATTTGTGCAGTTTCTCAGGCAAAACAGACTTTTGGCAGGCCCCTGCTATGCTATTAGTGAGCACTAACAATTTTATTATTCGAAAAGAAATGGTGTGTCACACAACTCAAGTATTATGGCATTAGCACCATTTGAGTTTGACAGCTGGAAGGATAAACTTTCACTTTTTTGCAGTTTATGGACAGTGAACTGCGGAGTCTAAAAGGCTTTTGAGTACTTGCAGCTCTTGGTGTTGATTTAAAGCTGCAGCCTGTCTTCAATGCAGAGGTTGATTGCTACAGCACAATTTTGTCCCAACTTTTTTTGTGAATTTTATTTAGAAAAAATATATTTTCTAACAGGAAATGTTTTGACACACACTGTTAGAGGCTAGACAGCTCTACACTCATGTGACATGTTGATTTCATGGGTGCAGTTAAAGAGGAAACCACCAAAGCTCTTCTGAATGTTCACATTGCCTTTTGATTCCATCGTCTTTTTCATTTGAAGTGCACTACATATTTGTGTTGAAACCCACATTTTGGATTATAATCGCCTGTTAAGACAAACTCCAGCAGTAAAACCACAACAAATGATCACTTACTTCTCTCAAATTGTCATCTCTTGTGGACTGCAAACTCTTAAAGGATTAGTTCACTTCTGAATGAAAATTTCCTGATAATTTACTCACTCCTATGTCATCCAAGATGTTCATGTCTTTCTTTCTTTAGTCGAAAAGAAATTAAGGTTTTTGGGGAAAACATTCCAGGATTCTTCTCCATATAGTGGACTTCAGTGGGGTTCACCGGGTGGAAGGTCCAAATTGCAGTTTCAGTGCAGTTTCTAAAGGCTCTACGCGATTCCAGATGAGGAATAATGGTCTTATCTAGCGAAACGATCAATCATTTTCTAAAAAAAAAATTAAAATTTATATACTTTTTAACCACAAATGCTCGTCTTGCACTGCGATGCGATGCGCCACACATTACGTTGAAATGTCACGCGTGAAGTACCGCGGTAAGGCGAAAAACTTCTCCTCCAACTTCAAAATCGTCCGATATCATTGTTTTACCTTTTTTTTTTTTTTTTGTAAAAGGCATTTAGCTTAATCTTTGCACGTTCGCTTTGTAGACACTGGATCGGTACTTCCACCTACCTTTGTAACGTAATTATGTCATGCGTGTGGATCGCAGAGATAGTGCAAGACGAGCATTTGTGGTTAAAGTATATACTTTTTTTTTTTTTTTTTAAATGACCGATCATTTCACTAGATAAGACCCTTATTCCTCGTCTGGGATCACGTAGAGTGCTTTGAAGCTGCACTGAAACTGAAATCTGGACCTTCTACCCGGTGAACCTCACTGAAGTCCACTATATGGAGAAGAATCCTGGAATGTTTTCTTTAGAAATCTTAATTTCTTTTCGAATGAAGAAAGAAAGACATGAACTTCCTGGATGACATGGGGGTGAGTAAATTATCTGGAAATTTTCACTCAGAAGTGAACTAATCCTTTAACTTAGAAAATATTGTGAGCTTTCCATGAAATATATTTACAAAAACAGAATGGCAAAATCCATGGCCTGTCCCTTCTATTAAAAAACTTTGTGGTGTCAATATAACTTCATAAAATCAAAATTGAAGTTTTATTGCTTTTAATCCATGTTTGTTAGGCCATCTACATGTATATGCTAGTGTAATGCTAAAAATTGACCAACTGAACATTTAACAGACATGCACATTAAAAATGTACAGTCTTTATTTTCCAAGACCAAAAATATCGGACTCATCTTTCAAAATTCTTATTTTTGCCCAATATAATTATCTCTAGAATGATTAAATCCCTCCCAGTGATGCCATGTGGTTCTGACTAGCAATATCAAATAGGAAATTGTGGCTCATAGCTGTGATTAAAAGAAAAGAAAAGAAAAGAAAAGAAAGAAAAGAAAAGAAAAGAAAAGAAAAAATGGCGGTTTATAAAAGGAAGATATGTCCAATTTTCTGTTTAAGAGGAAATACATACAACACATGAAAGAAAACTGCACTCATCAAGCGACTTCATGTAGTCTTTAGTGATTTTCTTTAGTGAGTTATTTAAGATGGTGTAGTTTGACATTTAATACTATTCTGGTATGAATCATTGTTTAACCGTTATGAATGTTGTTGACCCAGAATAGATATAACAGAGTATAGAAGTGTCATTTCATAGGTCAGGGCATGAATAAGCAAGTGATGTTTTTACCATTTCAAGGAGACATTTTCATACGCATGTGTGGAACGTGTAGCTCTCATCACTGAACATGGGCCTCGGACATAGGCCTCAAGCGATCAGAGTGGGTGGAAGAGGAAATCCAAGAGTACTCAATAACCTACGATGCGTTGGGTGAAAACCCCCACCGGTATGCGTCACTCTTCAAGACATTTTCCAGACTGCTCCGAATGATGAGTTGTGTCCAAGACTTTTACTTGCTCTTAGAGATCTAGTAATGATTTAAGAATTGTTTTATCCATTAGACTGCAAAATTTATTAAAACACTTTACATACTGTTTGAGCATGTGTGAAATGTGTTAATGTACTGCTGCTATGTGCATTTCACCCTTTTTCATCCTATTCTCATCTATAAACTTTAAAATCAGCATGATACAATATTCACAACCTATTGTGTGTGTATATATATATAACAGTTTGTGCAGTTTGATATAATGTGATTAAAGAGACAAAAAAAAAAAAAAAAAAAAACACAATTGCTGAGTGTTACACAGGGCTTTATTTAAACAGATAACTTGCTAGCATCAACCTCAACCATAATTCCAATCTAGAAGTTCTTTTGTTGTTTCCAAGAGTCTAATAAGAAACCCCAGCCCAGAGAAACGCCTCCAGATATGAACCAGTGTACTGCAGACTGTGCAGAAATTCCCACTCCCCTGTGGGGATCATCTTTTCAGAGAGAAAATTAATATTCCATTTCCCCCAACCCCCTCGACTCCAATCGCGCTCAAATCAGGAAGACTGTATGATGTCTCTCCATATCTGCATAAGTTCATTTATGGATTTGTGAATTCTAATTGGGAATTCTTGGTCTAATCGGCCATCATGAAGGGTTTGTTTAGGTCTGTTTCACACACAGATGTATAGATTATTCATAGATAAAATGAAAAAAAAAAAAAAAAAGTTACTAAATATACTAAAATGTTTCTGTAACTCAACATATAGAGCATAATTATAGCAAGATCATGTGTTCTATTTGCAGAAAAGACTTACTGATAGACTGTATATGCACTATAAGGTCCAAACCATACTCTAAAATATTTGAATGTAAACTTTTCTGGCTGCGCAAGCTTGATTTTACATGTTGTGTTCCAAGGCTTTGCATTTTCAGCGTTGCCACAAGAGGTGCTATAGTAAGCATTGGCATATACTGTATTTCTATGGTCTGTTTTCCCTTTCAGGTCAACTACTTTTCATTAAAGCAACAGTTGAAAGAGAATTTTACTAAGCAGGTTGAATTTAGCATGCTACTTAGTTTATTTAGGTTTAATAACAGAAACAGTAAGGTGACACTATTGGCTTCACCATGGTTTGTTACCAGAATACCTTTTCCATTTCCATATTCCATTAACAATATCAGGAATTGTTCTCTTCATATATATATATATATATATATATATATATATATTATACACACACATATGCTGATATTAACTTTGCTCAAGAAACACTCTGTCTATAAAGGCTAATGTTATATATATTTGGAGAGCGGAGAAGAGTCTTCATCTGATATTTCCCATCTAGTTGTAGCTAATATGATATGCTATAGAGGATATAAGTTAAATATAGCCTTAATATTAAATTATCTAATTTAACATAGCACAATTTGATTTGCTCTGGAACAAGTAATAGATGAACAAGACCAAAGATTGCCCATTTTATGTACCCAAAATGAAACATATCTCATGTTTAACCACTGTAAGACACAGCGGCAAATCCCCGAAGCACTGGCTGAGATGAAGCTGTTCTCAGCGTGTACACGAGCACTGAATGGCTGCTGATGGCCTGGAGCTCGCATCTCGGAAAACGTCTTAACAAATTGTAAAATAAGCGCTATGATGTGCTGGTATATGGTAATACGATATATCATGATATTGAACATGCACGATTTGTTATCGTGGGCACTTCAAAATATCGTGAATAATTATTTATTATGAATTATTCCGATTTTTAGAATGCATTTTAAGAATACTTTACCCATCAAATGTTTAAAATGCACAAAACTGCTGTATGCTGCTTCAAAGAGGCACGCGCACTGATGTAAACAAGCCCAACATGCATGAGCAGCGCATGGCAGAATGAGTGAAAGGCGCGCTGAATGAAAATGTACATTCACTCTCTGACAGCAGATGGTGCTGACAGAATAGCAAAAACATAGCGGTTACCCCGGTAACACCTGTAAACAAGGCAGCTGCGCTACTTTTTTGTATTTAAATGTTTCAAACAGCCATTCAGATTTTTGTATTCGCAAATGGTGTTCATCACAACACCAAATACTTAAAGACAATACCCATGCCCTAGGTTTTATTTGCATATGTTCTAATTCTGTTCATTCACACTTTACAATAAGGCTTAGTTAACATTAGTTAATTCATTAGTTAACATAAACTGACAATGAAAAATATTAAATTCTAAAGCATTTATTAATCTTAGTTAATGTTAATTTAAACATTTAATAACACATTAAAATTAAAAGTTGTAACTGTATTATTTAATGGAGCTGAGCTAACATGAACAAACAGTTATTAAACCTTTTTGTCACAGACACGCCAGGCTCCAACACCTTCCAATCACAGCGCACTCCCTCACCAGAGTACTGATCACATGCACCTGCACTCAATCAGCACAACAATCAGTCACCACATAAAAGACACTCACACACCTTCAGTCACTGTCCAGTCTCATTCGCATCTAGACTTACCTTCATGCTTACCTCAAGGACTCCTAGCGATCTACTTACCTGTCTCCAGCGTCTCCAAGTCTCCTCCTGTGTTCCCAGTCTGTGTGTGAGTGTCTCCTGTCTCCAGCGTTGTTCCTCTTCACCATTGCCCAGGATCTGCACCACTACAAGCACAAAGGACAGTATCACTTATCCATCTCTCTTCATTCACCCCAAGATTTACCACATACTCACCTGCACGTCTGTAACCTCTGCTGTGTGTCAAATAAACATCATTAACTGTTACCTCCAGTCTCCGACCCTTCTGTACTGTAACACTTTTATAGTATTTCGCTTTTTTTTTTTTTTTTTTGCAAATTATTCCAATATCGTGATAATACCGTATACCGTGATAAAAGCTTTAGCAATTATCGCAACATGAAAATTTGATACCGTCAGAACTACATTCTTGCCTAAAAATCTCTTAAAACTATTAAAAATTACGGTGGATTTGCTCAGCCGGCATGACAGTCACTTCAAGCGGAGTGATACAAACCGTGAAAAGGTAAGAGTGCTGTTATGACTAAAATATCGCATGGCTATCAGCCATTCAGATTCGAGAACCAGAAAGAACTGTTGTATAAATATATATATATTCCTGATACTGTTAATAGCAGCATGTGTGTGTATGTGTGTATATATATATATAATATACACCGATCAGGCATAACATTATGACAACTGACAGGTGAAGTGAATAAAAGACTGTGTGACTTGTGTGACTTGTCCCCGCACACACAAACAAACAAGTGCAGGCAGTTGTCCAGGGGCGCGTGGTCTGTGTACCATGCAGTCTAGGTGTGTGATGAGGGCATGAGAAATCAGTCAACGCGTCAGTGAAAAATCTACAGTATTTGTCTATTCATAAAATTGGCACACTCTTTCTGAGAAGGGGTCACACTCGCAAGTCTTCAAGTATGGTTAGAGAGATTCCGTCCTGAAAACCAAATTAAATCAAGTTGATGAATGCTGATTACCACAGTGGCACACTCATAGTAAATAAATAACCTGACCGGCTTTGAGACATCATAGTCAACCAGCAAGATCTACCTTTGTGTTCGTCTAAAAGTCTTGTCAAAGCAGTCTGGGGACTCAAAATCATGATAAAGTGGGGGTTAGGGTTACCGCTAGGGTAAAAAAAAAAAAAAAAAAAAAAAAAAGTTTGTAGGTAATCACGAAAATCAAATAAATAAATAAAGGTTCTACAACAGCTGAATGCAATATAAAAACCACATTATGGCTCTTTAAACCATCTTTGTGCTGGTTCTTCAAAATGATAGTGTATAACAGTGTATTATTAATAATTTATTTATTCTCCCTAATTCTTCTTTATCTTTTAAATGTTCTCTTCTAAATAAAAAATAAATAAAAAACAATCAGTTGGTTATAATTGCATTAAGAAGAAAGAAAATTAAGGAGTCTCAAAGTATAAATAGATCAAATATTTTAATCATATATATATATATGATATGTCTGTGTGTGTGACCACCCACATTTCTAGTGAAATATTTAATACGACATTGACCATGAACCTGTTACAATCTAAAATCCAAATGCATAAAGTGAACTAACCACATGGCAAGTGTTCAGTAGCATAGTCTACTACTGTAGAGCACCTAATCGTATAGCATAATGTTCAGAATACAGTATAAAAGGTGAATCTCAGTTTGTAAGAAAGCTAGGCAACACTTTAGTATAGTGAACACATATAAACTATTAATTACGACTTTTCACTCAATAAACTCCTCATTTACTGCTTATTAATAGTTAGTTAGATAGTTGTTAAGTTATTGGGTAGTTATATAGGTATATTGGGTAGTTATATAAGTTATATAGGTATTGGGTAGGATTAAGAATGTAGAATAAGGTCATGCAGAATAAGGCATTAATATGTGCTTAATAAGTACTAATAAATAGCCAATATTCTAGTAATATGCATGCTAATAAGCAACTAGTTAAAGTACCCTAAAATAAAGTGTTACCGAAAGCCATGCCTTTATACTTCAGCAAATACATGAGCGTGTCTTCAGTAGTAAAAGCCTTGTTTTGTGGGGCTGCCGTACGTTTTATAACAGGATGCATTTTTAAGAGCATGTTTAGCTTTAATAATGCCCCTAGAATACACAAACCCTTCAGTCCCAGAAAACACAGGGGTCAGTGAAGAACCCACAGCTTCTGTACAGTAGCCTACCAATGAACATATTTTGTGGGTTCCTTTTGCTCTTGCTTTGAATTTGATGTGTCAATTGAAATGTGTCCCTCTGATGTTGAAAGCAAATCAGGTATGAGGGGGCAGAAGGGATTTTTCAGACATTCAATAACAAGAACAGTTCACACACACTTCAAAGATTTCACTATTCCTTTGTGTCTTCATTTTTACGTTTCTTTCAGTTTTGCTTACGAGATCAGGCTAAACCTTTACCTTCTCTCTTTTTCTCTTTGTCACTCTCTTTCAAACAACAAATTCTTATGGAACTCTTTACATCAGGGACAGAACAACTATCTGTCGACAGAGATTATTATTATTATTTATTTGATTTTTTTTGTAAGATTTGTGTCACTGACCAAAAATATAGCTTTAGGTCATGTCCATACCCCATATTTTGACGTTTTCACTTTTTTTTTCTAACCTACAAATATTAACTTTGTTTGTGGTATAAATAATTTGATTCACTTCACACTGCCTTTTTTCTCATGCTTAGTGTGAATAGTTTCATAGTTTGCCTTTTTTGCCTTTTCGCTTTGCTCACACGTGAATAGTTTGCCATTTTCGTTTACATTTTTTTTTTCCCGCTTTTGGTGTGAATGGTTTTGTATTTTTGCTTAAGCATGCACTTTATTGTAAGTGTGATTGTCAGGCTGACTGCTGATTCCTGTAATTGAACTGTAAATCATACAACTCCCCACTAAAACCACAACCGTTCCTCACAAAATTAAAGACATTCTAAGTTATACCAGCGTGTCACCAGCATGTCTATGTTATACAAGCCTCTGCCATAGCAAGTGCTCCCTCTGCACAACCATCAACTTCTCTTAGACTTCCAAATAAACACATTTCTCTCTTTCCTAATGCACTTAATATTTCAAACAGCTGCTTAACTGACATTTGAGTTAATTAAATGGGTCTGGGCTTAAAAAAATTCTCTGAACATTATAGAAATATAGTTATTACTTAAATGGAGTTTGTTGGACAAAGACTCCAGTATTATCATAATTAAACAAAATCTGAAGCATATGGTGGGGTAGAGGGCACACTTGTAAATAATCAGCATGAAAGCTTTTAAGTGTGCACAAGTACACTAAGTTATCCGTAAGATTTTATTGTTGAACCCTATCCATGAGGTGTTGTTATGTGGGTGTGGGCTGTATGTGTGTGTAAATGTACCTTTTCTAAACTGATATACTGTAAAGAGTTTGTGAGCTGTCCATCTGCTTTTGTGAAATCTGAAATACATGGTGGAGGTGAGGTGGAGGGATATTTTCTATCTTTCTGTAGACAGTGTGACCTTTCACCCCCCCAGTTTCCTCACTGTAATTCTCTTACCTGTTCACATACCCACCAGCCCTCCAGTTTTCTTCTCGTAATCCATCAATGCTGCTGTTTTCTGACACATACACTATTGCTGGCAGTCCATTACACTTGTACTAGAGCTCGGCCTTACACCCCTAAACCTTTACACACTCTTATTACGGTAATCTGCAGCATCCTGACACATTCCCACACTCACACATCTCCAGGGAAGAGGCCTGCGCCTGGGTCTCCTGCATTCAGCCCCCCACTGCGGACAGAAATAGCCTCCATGCGGGCTCATATCTACAGATTCATTCCCTCTGGCAGGAAGTTGTGATATAGTTACAGTTATTTTTGTTGTCTGTCTGGGCAGAGTTTTTGCGGCGCACCCTGGCAAGAGGATCAATATTTGTCATAAAAAGCCTCGGCTGAGTTGTCCAGCTTTGCCCACAAGGGACTGCTGGAAGTGTGTGTGAGACTGTTCTAGTGTGTCTTAAATTAGATACAATTCAAACATTTCACAAGTTAGTGTCTGATGCTTGGACGGTTGAGGACATGCTAATTTCAAGATGTCATGTATACATATAAGCATGGCATATTTTTGTCTTTCTTGTTCAAATCTTCTATATTGTGTCTCTGTCAAACCCACTTGTCACTACTGTTTAATCACCTTGAACACCTTATGAAGTGTCATAACTAGGTGTGACACAATAATATTACACCATTAAGCAAATTTTCTGTCCGCACTGAAAGCAGAAATGCTGTGCTATGCCAAAAAAAAAAAATAATAAAAAAAAATTAAAAAAAAATCACAGCCTGAACAATCAAAACAGAACATTGTGTGGATGAGTTCTATTTGCGCACATTTGCAATGCTCTGCACAGCTGAAGAATGTACAACTGAGAATACATACCTTGTGTTTTTTATAACTTCTGTGATTTCTGCCATCCTTGTAATGTTTTTTTTTTTTGTGCGTGTGTGTGTGTGTGTGTGTGTGTGTGTGTGAATTTTTTGTGAAAATTGAGAAACACTGGATATGTTACATGACAATCAATCAAGCTTTCCTCATTCATTTTTTAAATGACTAATATACATGGTGAGTGTGATTTTCGTCCACTGAGTCCTGTGTGAATTACATGAAGCCTATATGATAATCAGAAGACAAAATGTAGTGCTGTTTGTCGCTATGGTGCCTGATTAGGACACTGTATTAAACAACTGTCTCTTTCCTCAGGGATTACGCGCCCATATGAACACAAACATGATGCACTTTGACTTCCAAAAAAAATAAAAATAAAAATAAAAAAACACTGTGAAAAGCATCACAGAGGAACAATTTTAAAAGGTTGCCAAGTAGTAAGAATGTGGGAAGTGTAAACAGTAAACACTGAAAACATGAGCATAAAAAGTTCCTGATGACTGCTTTGATATAACACAGAAAGAACTAGAGGACTTGTTAAACTTAAATACTTTCCAGCAAAGTGTAGCTCCAGCCCTAATTAAGCACACATGAGCCATCTAATCAAGGTCTTCAGGGTCAGTAGAAACTAGGAAAGTGGCCCTCTAGGAGCAGGATTGGACACCCTTGCTCTTGGTGAATTTAAATTAACTTAAGAACTTGGACAAGTTGACAACAGATTATAGTATCAATTCAGGCAATAACCAGCTTGGCCTTCTCATGGGCTTAAAAGATCAGCTGCATATTTGTAAAAAAAAAAAAAAAAAATCAGAAATGAAATGAAAGAAATTCAGATTGCAAAAGACTGCACATTTGTGCTAACATATTCTGTGCTTTTGTACAGATAATCACAGACTGACTCTCCTGTGAAATTATTATTATTTTGTCCAGCCTATTTTTATGTTATCAAAATGGTGTGGGGAAAAAAAAAATGCAAAACTTGTACCTTTAGGTGCACAACAGCTTTTGACTGGGGCACTACCCTTAAAGGGACAACTTTGTACCGTATTATCCGAGTTCATATTAGTACCTTATTTTAGGGGTAGATAAGGTACAGAAATGTCTCTTTCAGGATACTGCCCCAGTGACAAGCTGTTGTACCCCGAAAGTTAAAATTTTGCTTAAAATTTTTCTGAGAGTAAGACATTATGGGCCAGATTTACTAACACCTTGCGCCAGCGCAAACCCTCTTTTGGCGTTAAAAAACTACTGTTGTGATTTACTAAGCCAAGCCATGTTGGCCTATATATATATATATATATATATATATATATATATATATATAGGCCACATGGCTTGCCAAAGGATATTATATATCCGTATGTGTTTGTCAGATTACATGTAACAAGTTGTGCCTGTGTCAACCCGCACCCGATGAGCATCAGCTCTGCTTATTTGAGACCCAACACTAATTTGCGCTGCTCTTGGTAGATTGCGTTGGTCATTTGACTGCGTCTGTGTTCTTTAATTTGCACATCAGCAGTAGATCATGCGCAAAACTTGCCACTCCCTTCGGCGCATTTGTGGAGTTGCGCTCTCAGGCTAATTTGCCCCGTTTAGTAAATCTGGCCCTAAACCTGCAGTAAATGGTAGAGCAAAACAAATTCTGGGTATTTGCTTTGTTGATGTTGTCGAAAGTCTGGCTTTTCGTGAGACTACACCATTCAGATAAATTTAGGGGGTGCAGTTTTTCTGCTCAATCAGAGTACATTTTTCTTGTACAGACACAAATCCTTGAAGATGCCTAAAAACACTGTATAATGCATGCCAGGCCAGTAGTTGGCAATGTCACTTTGTAAATAAACAATGCGGCTATAGACTGAACACGTAATACGCATGCACATGACATTACCATTTTCACAAATTTGTGTTTTTGTAGATGATAATCGAATCATTTTCAAAAACCTGAAATCTGTTTTTAAAAGTTTTCGTTTTCAGGGCCCCAAAATGTCGTTGTCATCAAAAGGAACAGCCAAAACACATAAAGTTTCTTTAAAATATATATATATATATATTTATATATATAAAAAAAAAATATATATATAAAATATATATATATATATATATATATATATATTTTTTTTTTTTTTAAACGCACACTATCTTCACTTTATTATCTTTCTCATTTAACATACAGCCTCCATAATTCAGCCATGCTGCCCTCTTTGAGACATTAAGTGTGTGTGTGTGTGACTGAGAAAGAGAGAGACTCATCCTGATTTCCCCTCTTAAACATGACATTTAGAAGTCAATTATGCATTACCACCAGTCTGCAGTCAGCAGCAAAAGACAGCAAAACAATAACATGTCTCCTTATAATCGTACTTTGGGCATCTGACACCCCTGAATGAAATAATGGACCAGTCCAACAGGAAGCAACACCGATCTATATGTCATGATTGAGGGGGTGAAGCTGAGGAGTTTTGCGGTTTCACAAAGCAAGATTCTTGGACAAGATCCTGAAATGTGCATCTTGTGCTCTTATATACTGAGAGTGCATTTATAATACAGCCAAACAAGAGTAGCTCTGTTCCAAAAAACTAGATCGCTGTCCATTGCAGACATAGACAGCTACCAAACGGTGCCTCATAAGTGACTGAATTGAACCTATTGCACAAGTATGTGAACGCAGACACAAGTGCTTCATGGCCGACTGAGTTTTGGAACATGGCTACAAAGCTAAAATCATGACACTCTTTACTCTCAGTCTTTAGAATAAAAAGAAAACAATGAGAAACTAGTTTCAGCTTGTGGAAAGTTCATCTAAAGAGGTTGTTGTCTTGTCTAGCTTTTTGAATTGTGAGTGTGTAAAGAAATGTACATCAAGGGATGCTCAGAGTATAAAGCATATTGCAGACAAGGGCCTTTACAACATCATCATATGCATGCCACCTATTGTCTTTTACCCTACAGAGGCATTTCAAGTCTTTTGAAGAGCTTTTTCCCCTGAAAACTTCTAAAGGGACACATTGACAGCTTTTTTTTTTATGCGTCACTCAAAATGTTAAACAATGAAATAGTCACAAGTTGCTTCAGTTTTTGAGTTGTTTCTGTAAACTGGAACATTAGTTTGTTTGATCTGTTAATTTATTATAAACAAAGAGAGCCATCATAGTTACCATTGCTCATAGTTAGGGGAAGGGATTGAACAAACTCTTAAGTATTAAACTTCTCTGCTTAATCCATTCTCGCACTGTTTCTGCTTTTCACCTGATGGACAATAACACAGGAGAAATATAATTCTTAAAAAATATGTTTAAATGTTGTCTGTGAAGAGCTACAGTTTTTGGAAATGGTATCCGGAGAGCATCTCATCTCTTTTGATGTGCCGTATTCAAACCTGTCTATTCCCTCCAATTATCTTTTAGCTCTTCTCCTCTTAGCCCCCGCCCTGACCTCTGCTGTCAGCCCGCCAGATCCATCCCCAGTCCCCTGTGTCCTCCACATATCCCCTACTATTAAACATTTATATAGTATAAGAAAGAAAGAAAGAAAGAAAGAAAGAAAGAAAGAAAGAAAGAAAATGGACTGATCAAATTTTGAAAAGTAAAAATAAATAAATGAATAAATAAATAAAGTCTTCTAAAGACAGATTTTGTCAAATGAGAGGTTTGCGTGAGAACAATATTTATTTAATTATTATTATTTTTTTAATTATTTATTTTCATTTTTGATCTTTGAAGCTTTTTTTTGGAGTACAAATGACATTCTATGGTGTATGGTAAAGCATTAAACATTTTTCATGATTCATTGGAGATTTGTAACGACCATGAGATAAATATAAATGACAAATTATTGCGGATTTATACATTTTCCGTCATATACTGTTTAAACAATAAAATTCATATTATTAAGACTAACTGTCTCCTCCTCATCTTTTTTTATGTCCCATCTATGCAAATTTTTTTTTTTTTTTTTTTTTTTTTTTTTTTTTGTGTGTGTTTATGGTTGCACATGGAATATTTCAGCCTGCTTCGAGATAGAGGTGCAGTGATGCCTTGAGTCAACTCCTTCCAACCATGAATATGTTGAGATGGTGAGTGATTAGTGGCCGCTTGTTAACAGTCACACTTATGTTAATGTGATTTCCCGGAACTCACAGTTTTAGAGTGTGTGTGAGGAAGAAATAGAAAGAGAGAGGTGTGTGTGAGCGTTTAGTTCGGTAGCAGTTGCTACTGACAGATGTGTTAGAGGATGTGGTTGAGGCTTTAGATGGAGCACTCTTCTGTCTCTGTCTCTCTCTCTCTGTCTCTCTCTCTTTCCTCTGTTGTTCTCACCCCAAACACGGAAAGTCACAGAGCAGCTGAGGCACTCAGAGATAATGCTCAGAGCTCACTACATGTAACATATGGTGAAATAAAGGTAAATAATCCAAACATGGCACTTGTGTAATGATTCATCTGCTGTGATTGCTTCATTTAATTCCTTTTTTTTCAGTTCTTTCATGTTGTCTGTAAACACACTAAACACACACACACACGCATGGTGCACACATACAATCGATAACAGCCTACTTGGCCAACCACATCCTAAGACATTCGTAGAATATTTAGTCTGTGGTCGGCATGGCTTCTGCCTAAATTGATTTGAATTTTTTCTGTTATTTAGTATTTCCTAAATCAATCATGTTATTGTTACTATTGCTCACAGTTAGGGTTAAAATCCTAATTATTCAATTTTAGCATGTAACGTGGCACAAACTGGACATGAATTATATACCCCAAATTATTTATGCTTTTCAGTCGGACTAACAATATTTGCCTAGAAGATGATAAATTGGTTTAAAAATACCACAGGCTTACACTGAAGGAGGAACCTTCATACTAAATACATAAATACTCATAAAAGTTGATTTGACTGAACTAATTTGTTTAATTTGAGCTTGTCATAATAAAACCAATTAATTATTTTGAGCGTTAGGGTTTAAAGTGGAAATGGCCAAGCAACCACCCAGTACACAGACCACACATACTAAAAACCACTCAGAAAATCTTAGCACTTCCACTCTCTGCCCACTCTCTACAATATTCACTAATGAATATACAGTATCTATATATGCCAAGAATTTTTTTCTTCTTCAAATTCTGTGTAACTTTTTTTAACCAGAACTATGGCTGTGCATGTGACACACTTCAGGGTTATGAAACAAATATTGTGGATAGTCTGCCACCAGCAGTTGTTTCTCGGTGTTCTGGCTCTCATCACTGGAGTGGTTCTGTCTGGCTAAATATATTTTTCTTGTGTCCTTCAATAGAGAGTGAGAGTGCTAGTTTGCAGAAAGCTCAGGATGGGGGAAGCGGAGAATGCTAATGCTCTTAAAGGGAGAGAGAGAGAGAGAGAGAGAGAGCGCAAAATTTTATGAAAGTTGTATCATATCCTCAGGAGGTTCCTTCCTGTGTGTTTAACCTGCGTGTAGTGACATTAAATATGCTGTGTGATGCTGTGAAACTCCCATACAGCAAAGTTATCTGTTTCTTTTATTTTTTCGTCGTACATTATGGTCTTCTTTGAAATTCATGATATGTAGTTTACTCCAGTTAAATTTTTTCATAACATAAAATAAAACGGTATGTCACCAAAGGTTGTGAATTACAATGGGTTACCACTGTGTAGTTTATATAACACCAACACCCAAATTTTTAATAAATATTTGAATGTATTAATAATTAATAACATTGTTATTAATAGCTAATTAATAATAAACATAATAAGTTAGGTTACTTAGTTAATTAGCCTAACTGTGTGGTTTTTATGATTGCCAAGCAACATAGATCGGTGAATTTGTAGGTGTTTCTTCATCTTCAAGCACTTTTATGTCTTTTCTAACTTACGTATATACAACTGTACAACCACCATTGTAATAAAGCATGGCCAGATTCATGTTCATCTGTTTTGGATAAAACTGTACATGCTTTTAGTGCCACTCTCTGGACATTTCTTTTTGAAAATGTCAAGTGTCAACCAAGAAGCAACATAATATTATCACCTGAAATGGGCCTGACAACAGAAAGGGCCTCTCGCTGCTTTCACATCGCCCTCGACAGACACATAAACACAATGTAAAGGAAAACAATATCTGTAAGTATCAAACAAAAACATGACAGCTTTTTCGTAAAAATAAAAAAATTAAAATGTTACCTGTGGTATGAATAGTATACAAGTCTACAACAGAATATCAAAATGAATATGAATATGACGACTCTTTGTTCTTTTGTCCAGTTTTCTCTCCCATTTTGGCTGCCCAGCACAAATCATTGTGACTTATAAGCATATTTGCTATTAGACGCATGGTGCAAAATGCCACACGCACACATAAACACACTCACACACACACACAACAGTCCACCTGCCCTCAGAGTTCCACGATCAGCCTTTATTCTTTTGTTCCTAATAAAAGACTGCTGATCTATCAAAGCCCCATTAATCATAGGAAACAGCAAAAAAGAAGTCATAAGCATCAAATGCTTCCATATAGGTGGTTTCAGATGCCTGCTGTGGCAGCAAAGTTTCATAAACATATATTAAGCTCTGTGTTATATTAGCAGATTTGAATTGAATTTGATTTTTTTTTTTTTCCTGCGGTATACTTCAGAGGCCAGTTGCATGAAGTTAGTTGAACTTAGATCAGGTTGGACGTTTTCTGTCTACTCAGGGTTTGATACAGAGTTTGTGATTAACTCTAGAGGGCGTACACCTGAAAGTGTACACATGGAGAGCATCAGTTTGATTCACTTTTTGATTCACAGTTTGATTCACTTTTTGCAAGACAGATCGTTAAAATATCATGAATTTAAATGCATTTACAAGGCAGGAATAAACACTGCTGCTGCAGCGAGAGTTTGAGAATGCAGCTGAATTAAAATATCTGACAATATCAATGCATGTGTATCAAATGAATTTAAATAACAATTCATATAGGTTCAGTTGATTATATATATATATATATATATATATACGCAAATTTAGCAGCAAAAAATTGGCAATTTTGTCTCTATGAACTGCTTCAGTTTGGTGAGAAATGCGGGGAGAGTGGCTTTATTGCATCAGATATGTTACTTCTGTCACAGCTGATTGGTTTGGTTTGCAATCTCTAACCCAAAATAAAACCTCCTATGCAGCAGGTTAGCTGTGTGGTGTAAGCAGTGTTGGGAGTAACTTACTAAGTAATTAGTTACTGTAATTTAATTACTTTTCCCTTCAAAAAGTAAAGTAAGGGATTGTTTATATTTTTTTTCTATAATTTAATTACAGTTACTTCTGAAGTAATTGAACTAAATACTGTATATAGACTGTAGAACAATTATGTACAATACAATAGTGGATTTAACATCAAAATTTAAAGTCTAATGTTAAAATGCATCTTTTTATGTATCCTTCTCACTTTAAATATTTTGGTGAGTTAAGAATAATGGTAACACTTTAGTTTAGTGTCTATTCTCACTATCAACTAGTTGGTTATTAGCATGAATCTTAATAGAATATTGACTTAAAAATCACATATTAATGCCTTATTCTGCAAGACCTTATTCTACATCCTTAATCCTACCCAATACTTAAACTTAACAACTACTTTACTAAGTAATAATAAGCAGTAATTAGGAGTTCATTGAGGCAAAAGTCATAGTTAATAGTTAATAGTGAGAAGTGGATTATGGATTATGGACTGCAGACTGCTGATAGCTAAAGAAAAGAAAAGCAAATGGATCGCTGCAATTCACAAAAACATCTGGACTCCAGGCAGCGAAACATGGAGTTTCAATTATCATTTTGTCAATATGTTAAATTTTGGGGTAAAATCATACCCTATATATTAAATTGTTATATATTGTATTGACAACTCATCAATTAAATATTTACCATCATATTCCTCATAATTAGGTGTTTTTTAAATAATCACTGACAAAAACTATACAAGTTTTAGGACTGGTTGATATATACAATTGATATGTGATCCAGCAGATTTAGACCTATATTGTATTTATATAAAGCGTTCACAAGCAAATTTGCTTTATGTATTTCCCCGGCATCGAAATCACGCACAAATAAATGTCTGAAAACACGATTCTTGGCTGCATGTCAATATCCATGGATTATTGGTAAGTTGTAACAGGAACACTATCGAGTCCAACCTTTAGTATAATCATGTTTTACCTGCGTTTTCACAGTTTACCCTATTAAAGGTGGGGTAAGTAGTTTTTCAAAAACACTGTTTGGAAGTTAGTCGGGCTGACACCAACAACAAACGTGTAACCAATCAGCATTAGGGGGTGTTTGACGGTCGAGGAGACAGAACGAGCGAGAGGGAGATTTGGAAAAAAAAAAAAAAAAACTGCAGAAAGAGAGATGAGACACAATACAAAAGAGCTTAAAAGAATATAACTGGAATGAAGGTTTATGACTGGGCAAGTGCTATAGGACCCACGTTAATATTAGAAAAGCTTTCCAGCGCTGGAGAGAGCTAAGTGGGAAGGCCTGAAAACAGACACGAAGGCAGCTTTGATTCCGCTTCACATGTGAGTAACACTGGGTTTCAGTGTCATTGATTGTCTGGAGCTGCTGTGCTGTTGGCGACTAACAAAGAACACTTGTTTGTATTTATTCTTGCGTACTGTACGTTCATTTTTTCGTTCGTTCATTATCTGCGCTTTATTTTTCGTGAAGCATTATTTTGTTGCGCATCAGCTGTGATAAACAGACATCCACTCTCGCATTGCATGTGTAACAGTGGCCAGCTTGTGAGAGTTGTGCAGGTAAACCACTGCGCACTGACGACAGCTAGAGAATGCGGTGTTTAGCGTCATTGTTAGTGCACTTGCCTCACCTGCCAGCAGCAAACGGGCTGGGGTTCGAGGCTGACTTGGAGCAGGGTGGTTAGGATTGGAGGGTGAGTTTTGGAGGCGGAGCAATGAAGAGAGGGGTGGGTTTGTTTGGGTTGATTTTAAATATCAACAATATCATATCAATAGCATTTTTTAAAAACCCCACCTTTATATTCAGTCATGCAGCAGGCTCTTTTGCCACTCAGTCCGTGGAAGTAAAGGGATGACTGTGAAAAATAGTAGTATAATTTAAATAAATGAATTCATGGTGAGATTACTACATTTTCATGTCAATAAATAATTTTGTTCATTTTGACCATGAACAATGCGCTGTCAGCACGTGAAGCAAAGCAAAAATAGGGCTCGGTGCGTGAACAATCGGTGCACTGCTGCAGACGCAACGCTCCTGGAACGCATTGCCAGACCGCATCCGTGTGAGCACTCTAACCTGTTAACATGGGCACTGAAAAAAATATGCGCCGCATAAACCTTACTGCAACACGCCCCGCATACACATTGCAAACGTAGTTTGAACTTGGCGTCAGGTGTACAACCATTAAATTATTTTACTGTTCAATTACCACCACACATTATTTATAATACGGTATTTAGCACTGATTTTCATTGTTAATGCTTAATTTGTTAATAATACACATTACAACTAATGTTAAATTATAAATTATAAATTAATATAGAGATAAAATACAGTAAAAGTATTGTTCATTGTTGGTTCATGATGCGTTCCTTAACATTTACAAATTCAACTATATTTTAATTACCATATGTCCTTATTAATTGATAGCAATTATGAGTGACTTATTGTGCATCTGTTTTTACGGTTTTTCCACAATTGTTTGAGGAGAGAAAAACAGTCTTGATTTAGAGGGGCAGTATCAAAATGATTCTCCATGGCATAAATTAGACCCATTTTTAATTATGATGGAGTCTTTGCAAGCCTATTGCTTGGCTTATCATTTTCTGAGTGAAGGATCGGGTTTGCCTCTGGCATGCCACATGTCTTTGCCACTTTGTAGCTCTGTGGTGTCATTGACAGTATTTTACCTATGAAATATTTATTTATTTATTTATTTTGTCAGAAAAGAGAGCAAGACTCCAGGCCTCAGGGCAAAGCCACAATAATAGACTACCCAAAGCCTTTGCTTTCCTGTTGAAGGAAAGCATAATGTTCTATCTAAGATGAAGGCTGGGTCAAACAATAAATCTCTATGAGAAAAACTTCTCTTTTTTCCCAGGTTTCTGAGCATTTTATGTTGAATGTTAAAAACATTGACAATAAGTATGATACCAACTTTAGATATGTTGGTAATGCTGTTTTTCGTTTGGTAATATGGAACAGAAGACCTTACCAAAATGAACCCCTTGGGCCTGGTTGGTAATAAGGTTGCAAGATAATGCTTTTCCACCAAAATGAGGCTTGTGGTGGTGTTTGTCTATTTTCAGAACCAATACGCATTTCCACTTATACCTGCAAGCTGAATGATGACACAGCTCACTACATAACCAACAGTCAAAACCAATGTTCAATGTTTTTACTGAACATTGATGGAGCAGCGCATTTTGTGTGAAAATAAATCATAAAAGTGGTTTGTTTTGTTCAAGAAGAAATGTATAAATGTATGAGGGGAGGGGGGCTTTTACCCCACAGTACAGGCAAAAGGGACCCAGTATTGATACAAATT
This sequence comes from Ctenopharyngodon idella, assembly GCF_019924925.1. Lineage (NCBI taxonomy): Eukaryota > Metazoa > Chordata > Actinopteri > Cypriniformes > Xenocyprididae > Ctenopharyngodon > Ctenopharyngodon idella. The sequence continues at coordinate 10,656,589 of NC_067237.1, forward strand.
GATACTTTAGCTAAAGTAAAATGTCATTAAAATATGTAACTGTCATCAAATTGTCATTAAAATATGGTCATTTTAAAAATACAGAAGTTTTTTTTTTTTTTTTTTTTTTTAAGTAAAGTTTCTGAAATCTTTTTACACTGTTTGACGGAGTTCCCTTAAAAGTATGACTTTAGGGTAGCAACAATACATATGATATTTTATGATATAATTAATATTATATATTTTGTTTAATATTATGTTAAAAACAGTTTATTTAATTACCTTGAACAAAACTGAAAATTAAGAACTTTTGCTCATGGTTTGGACTTGCAAGGGCCTTGTGCAATACCAGTTTTGGACACAGAACCATTTTTACTGATGGAAATATATGGAAATACATCCAGCACTGTGCTTCCAGGGGCTGAGCTATAAGTTACATGTTTATGAGTTATGTAGGCTTGCAAGTATTTCATGCCATGTAGGAACTAAACAAACACCCGTCTAACCATTGTTCCTTGATTCACAATCAGTCCATCAGCAGTCTCCTCTGTCTGCATACAAAAGGGACATGGAGAATAAATGACTTCCTGTTGGTGGTGCACAGGCTTGGAGGTAAGGAAAAGGCCTATCCTGGTTATCTCCTCCAGCAACGGGCCATGCTCCATAATGAGGGCATCAAAGGCTCAGCACCTCCATACTTTTACAAGCTCTACTGCCGCAGGGCTGACACGTGTTCTCCAGGGCTGCACGCCTGCATCCTGCAACAGCCAAGATTGTTAAAAAAAAGTAAATGGTTGTAAAGATGCAGCAGCCTTCTAATGGCATTTAACAGATCACAAGGACAGGAAACACATAAAACCAAGACGCTGTGTTCATCTCAAGTAAAATTGTCCAGTCAGATGGCCTCTTAAGTGAATGTGGCTTCTTCCAAAACTAGTGTTGTGGTCATTATCCCATGTTTGTATAGCAGGGCCTACTTGTACAAATCTGACCTGGTGGTTCCTCATTTTAGATACCATCTACCTTCCTCCGCTGCTTCCTTCTTCCTCAGTGAAAGGTGCGCATCTCCACCACAGGATGGAAATTTCTTCCTGCTTTCAGTTAAGTTCGCCTCTGTTTGATTCCTTGGCAGATATATGGGTTGCAGTGTTTGTTTAGTCCCACAAGCTATTTGGCCTTGCAGAGGAAACGCTGGAAAGAGCTATCATTGTTTGGACAGATACCAGGCACCTCCAGAGGGCACAAGCAGGATAAAAGTTTACTCCCTCTGAGAGTATTTACGCTTAGTGGATGAACGGCTCTTGAGCAACACAAAGTCAGTTTGTACTAAGCTAATTTCAATAAGTGATAACAAACTTAACCTTTGTATAAGGTGTGAAATTGTATAGTGGCTCAAGTATATCAACAGCCTGAAGGCTTAGTTCAGAGGTCACACATTAATGGAATGTGGCCCAGATACAGATTTCTAATGAATGGTGACAGATGTTTTTTTTGTTTTTTTTTTAACTAAAAATGTGACACAAATGCTACATTTGATCAAGCATCTACATTATATACCTTGAAAAAGTGACTTTTTTTCCCAGCAGTCTTGGAGAGACTATTTCAATGATTTATTATTTTTTTCTTTTATGAGATGGGCTCTTATGGTTGCCAACTTGAACATTTATTAAGAAATATCCCTAAAAATACTTATTATTTCATTTCTATCCATACAACGTACTGTAAGTTATGATTGTTCAGACACCCTGGATTAGTTAGAATGTTACGTTATACTTTGGTTTCTCTGGGAGTGTAATGAATTAATTGGGGCAGGTTAAACAGGGTTGGGTTAAGCAGAAGCGACAGCTCTCGACACAATGAGAACACGATGAGACGGAGAGAAGAACAGTGCATCTGTTGTGGGGAGCACAATAACAACACACTGAGAGTTTAGCCCTCACATGAAATAACTAGGATGGCCTGCAAGCTTCAGACACACTCGACCTGCATTTCACAGCTGTACTCTCATATGATGAGCAGTAAAAGTGTGAAATATCTGTGATGCAAGTTACTTTCAAATATCAGGGGAGAGATTACTCACTGATGATCAAAACATTACAGACAGGGGCTGATTTCTGTTTTGATCACTATACTTTTGCATAGTTTCAGTCTTGCTATGTCTCTCTTTCTAAAATAATTAGGTTTGGTAGTTAGCTTGCTTTGAATTATATTACCAGGGTTTCTAAAACTTTATATGCACATTATTTTGCATTCACTCACTCATACATATAGAGTAGGACTGCGTGATATTTTGAATTTCACAAAATGAGTCAGACTGCATGGCGATCAAGGCAAGAAGAAGATTTGTTGTTGTCATATATCTTCATATGGGCTTTGACAGTGTGATTGTTGCTTAATGAGAGGTCTCTCTCTCTCTCTCTCTCTCTCTCTCTCTCTCTCTACTCATATGTTTCAAATGTACTGATATATTCTTGTCTGTAAATGTTGTAAATGCAAAGCCAAGCATTTCCATTTCAGAATTCCTAATAAGTAAATCGACATTAAACTCAGAGTAGGTAGAAATATGCATGTGCACTCGCTCTGTAAACTAAATGATAGATGTTTCATCAGTTTTAAATGTATGAATACATTTACTGCACACAATTTATCTCATACACATATGCTTTATACTCAATTTGCATATTTAAACTATATTTGGTTACAAAAAAATATATATATATATATTTGGTCATTTTAAAAATTTAGTTCTGTACAAAACTTGTGCTGTAATCTGATCTCCTCTAATTCAGTGGCATTTACCCATTTGAATTGTGACTTATAGTTTTTAAAGCTACTGTATACACACTGCAGAAATGTAAGATTTGCTCTCAATTGCTCTCTGCATCCTTTTCTTTTCAGCATCAGTTTATAAACAGATGTGATTTATTTTACTTTAAGTAATAACTTTGCTAGCAAACCACTCAAACACTGACAACATCTATAAACATTCTTTGTTGTTTTGTGATTTAAACTGATACTGCCTGACACTTTATTTTTGCTTTAGTTTCTCTGACGCATACAGTATGCTTGTGGGATGTAAGTGGTTTTGAACTGCAATGTGAATGCAGTTGGCAATGAAATTCAATTCATTTTACAATACATAGTTCCTAGTTCATTTTCATATATATGAGCAATATCACACTCATAGCCGTACGATATGGCTGTATATCAGCACGGCTGTGATTCGGCTGTAGGTAATCACGGAGTGCTGATATACAGTCACGTTGCATGACTATGACTGTGATATTGTGTTTATATAGCAGTTTGACGGTACAAGTGTGTAAATAAATGAAAAATAACAACGGAGTCTCTTTAAAACCATCTTTTGTGCAGAATTACTTCCTACCACCACAGATTAAAATCTCAAGTTGACAGTTTGACCAAGGCTCCGTTTCTAATTGTAAAATGTCACTTTAGAACTAGTAACTAGTAAAGGAATGTTGAGTCCCTCCATTCAAACTCATTGTATTTTGTACAGTATTATTGAAAGAGAGAGAGAGAGAGAGAGAGAGAGATTGCCTGAGCGAGCATTACCTATGTCTGATATAACATTCATTCTTCAGGACGATGTCCATAATATTATATCCATTATAAAAATCTGTTTGAATGTCCGCTGAGGAAAGCAATCTTTGTATTTGTCCTTTTATAGGTTAAGGGAATTTTCCAAGCAGGGCTAAAACAACTTCCTTTGTTTACAAAAGTACCTTTCAATTTAAAAGTCTCTTGCGACTGACTCAATCACTCATAAAGTTTGCTGCCATCTAATGGTTTATTAAAGGATTAGTTCACTTTGAAATGAAAATTAGCCCAAGCTTTACTCACCCTCAAGCCATCCTAGGTGTATATGACTTTCTTCTTTCTGATGAACATAATCGCAGAAATATTAATAAATATCCTGATGCATCCGAGCTTTATAATGGCAGTGATAGGGATCAATGAGTATGAGCTAAAGAAAGTGCCTCCATCCACACCCATCCATCATAAATATGTGCTCCACACTGCTCCGGAGGGTTAATAAAGGCCTTCTGAAGCGAAGTGATGGGTTTCACCAAGGATTTCACAAGTTATGAAGTAAAATATCTAGCTTCGGCACGAGCCGCCTTCCGCATTCAACGTATGCAGAAAGTGCAACTTTCTGCGTACCCTATTGAGCCCAGAAAAAGTGTAACTGACGTGACGCCAGTTTACACTTTCTTCGTAACTTCAATACGGAAGGTGGTCTGGCGGAAGCTACATATTTTACTTCATAACTTGTTTAAATATGGTTCCCTTTCATTCGGTCACATTCGACGTATGTCAGTAGTGACCGACGAATTGGGATATCGCCAGAGAGCCCTATCAGCTTTGAGTGAACTAAAACAAGCCATTGGAATTGGCGTGCGATATTTGCATAATGCGCACCTCCCCCACCAGGTGGTATAAATAGGGGAGCAGATGCCATCGCACTCTGTCTTTCGCTTCGGAGCCAACCTGTGTGTTCCTGCTATTAGACCGAGAATGATTTCTCAAGCCTTTGAAGAGCTTTGTTCTACAGTGCTGGCGTTATGGCACCGTACAGCGAGGCCGCGAACTTTCCCAGAGTGAGCTTCTCAAACTGTGTGCCATCGAGCTGCCGGCTGACAGCGCGCGTCGCCATGGCAACCCAGCGCGTTGTTTGGCGATCTAGATGCGTGGTCGAGACTCGAGCGCCTCAAATGAGGTGGAGTCCCCTCACCTATTCCCTGATCTAGTTTCTTTTTCTGAATCAGAAAAGTACTACTTTTGGTGAATAAGCCGGGGTGACCAGAGGATCACAGTGGGGCAATAACCGCCGAGCCAATCTCTGTGGGCCCCCCACTCCTCTAGTGCATCGCAAACGTGTTGCGACTGTGTTCGTGGGTGGTTTATGTTTAGTAACAACATGGCCACATCGGCGCTCAGCGCACTGTGTGTCATCCAGTTAGACGGCGACGTTCACTGTTCCACATGGCTGGTAGCTTCTGGGTGGATTGCTGGTCCTTCTCATGGGGGACCTAGCGTCTTAGTCAGGGCTCCAGCAGAGGATCAGATGTCGACTGCTACATTGGAGAGAGGGTTGTTGGGCTCTGGACATGAAGATGAGGCTGAGCGTCCCACAGTTGTGATGTGCTCATGCTGAATCAGATTCAGAGTTAACAACCATGCTTTCCCGGGCCCCTGGGGGCGTGGTGTGACGTGTCCTCGCCTTGCCCCGCCCCCTGTCTTTAGCCCGGACGTGCATGGACAATGCACCTGTTCTCCGGGTGGGGATTGCTGTCCTCCTGGTGAAGGATGCAATCGAGCCGGTCCCTCCAGCCGATATGGAGTCAGGGTTCTCCAGCCCCTACTTCATTGTACCCAAGAAGGGCGGTGGGCTACGGCCAATCCTGGATCTGCGTGTCCTGAATCGGTCCCTTCACAGGCTGCCGTTCAAGATACTTATGCAGAGGCGCATTTTCGAATGCACCCGTCCCCAGGATTTGTTTGCAGCGATCGACCTGAAGGACGCATACTTTCATGTCTCGATTCTGCCTTGACACAGACCCTTTCTACGGTTTGCGTTTGAGGGTCGGGCATATCAGTACAAGGTCCTACCCTTCGGGCTGGCCCTGTCGCCCCGCGTCTTTATGAAGGTTGCGGAGGCGGCCATTGTTCTGCTCAAGGAACAGGGCTTTCGCATTCTCAACTACCTCGGCGACTGGCTCATCCTGGCCAGCTCGCGAGAGCAGTTGTGCGAACACAGGGACGTGGTGTTAGCTCACCTCAGCCAGTTGGGTCTTCAGGTCAACTGGGACAAGACCAAACTCTCCCCCGGGCAGAGGATCTCTTATCTCTGTATGGAACTGGATTCGCTCGCCCGGACAGCGCGCCTCACCGAGGAGCACGTCCAGTCAGTGTTGAACTGCCTGAGTAAGCTCAAGCGCAGGACAGCGGCCCCACTGAAACTCTTTCAGAGGCTCCTGTGGCATTTGGCATCCGCAGCCGCAGTCACGCCACTCGGATTGCTTCATATGAGGCCGCTTCAACACTGGCTCCGCGGCCGTGTCCCGAGATGGGCGTGGCAGCGCGGTACGTTCCGTGTCCCCGTGACACCGAACTGCCGTCGCACCCTCACCAAGTGGTCGGACCCTTCGTTCCTGCGGGCTGGAGTTCCCCTCGAACAAGTGTCCAGGCATGCTGTGGTCCACACAGATGCCTCTGCCACGGGGTGGGGGGCCACGTACAACGGGCATGCAGCATCGGGTCTGTGGACGGGGCCTCAACTGCAGTGGCATATCAATTGCCTCGAGTTGCTAGCAGAACGTCTTCCAGGAGCTGTTGTCAGACAAGCACGTACTGGTCCGCTTGGACAGCACTGCGGCCGTTGCATACATCAACCATCAGAGTGGTCTACGCTCCCGCCGTATGTCGCAACTCGCCCGCAATCTCTTGTTATGGAGTCAGAAGCATCTGAGGTCACTTCGTGCCATTCATGTCCCAGGCGTGCTCAACCGTGCAGCCGACGAGCTCTCACAGCTCTCACTGCCCTGCCCGCTCGGGTTGAGAGCCCACTCCACCAGAGGCCACTCCACCATCGCTGACAGATATCTGTAGAGCTGTGGGCTGGGCAACACCTAACACGTTCGCTAGATTCTATAGCCTTCGTATAGAACCGGTATCTTCCCGTGTACTTGCTTCCAGCAGCCGGTAGACGCGAAGAGCCCGTTCTAGTGTCGGCTTGCAATGCCACTCCCGCCCCCTGGGCCGGATACGTGCATCCTTTTACTCCAGTCGAGTTCCCCACTTGGCGAACCCTGTCGAGTTCCTCCGCCTCCCCCTTCGGCTCGGACATTGCGGAGTGTCTGATGCCAGGCCAAACCTCCGTCACTGACGTTGACGTTTGGCTGGGTGCCATATGTCGTGATCCCTCCAGGTGAGTGGTCCCATGTGTGTATTTGTCCACGGTCAACTGCCCATGGTGAGCCCGTGTCTTTCCCTTAGCAGAGCCAGCTCTGCTGTCACCTGTCAGATGAGTCTCCCCCTACCCAGGTGGAGCCATCCCAGGGACTCCATATGCGTACTGCCCACGGCCAGTCCATATGTGTACTCTCCACGTAAATTCCTCCCCTGCGGGTGGGTAGTGGTCTCCGCAGCGTCCCCTATGGGTTCGCTTCCCCAGTGTAGTTTAGTTCACTTAGTGGGTATGTCGGAACAGCAGTAGACTCTCTCGCCCCCTTTCCCGTCCCATTGGTGAGCCGGGTGGCTAGAGCTTGCGCTGGGCACTGGAAGGGGTTCATAACTGTGGCGATTTATTTGGGATCCCAATTCGTCGGTCACTGACGTGCGTCGAACGTGGCCAACTGAAAGGGAACGTCTCGGTTACGTATGTAACCCTCGTTCCCTGAAGGAGGGAACGGAGACGTACGTCCCGTCGCCACAGTTTCTGTACCCTCGCTGTAGTGCGGACTAGTTTGTCTCCTCAGCGAAAAACAGAGTGCGATGGCATCTGCTCCCCTATTTATACCACCTGGCGGGGACGGTGCGCATTATGCAAATATCGCACACCAATTCTATTGGCTTGTTTTAGTTCACTCGAAGCTGATAGGGCTATAGGGATATCCCAATTCGTCGGTCACTACTGACATACGTTCCCTCCTTCAGGACCGAGATGATTTTTTATTTTTACACAAACACATCGCTTCGCTTCAGACGTTTTTGATGGATGGATGTGGATGGAAGCACTTTCTTAAGCTCATACTCATTGATCCCTATCACTGCCATTATAAACCTCGGATGTGTTAGGATATTTATTAATATTTCTGCGATTATGTTCATCAGAAAGAAGAAAGTCATATACACCTAGGATGGCTTGAGGGTGAGTAAAGCTTGGGCTAATTTTCATTTCAAAGTGAACTAATCCTTTAATGTAACTTTCACTCAATCCATATTACGCACTAATGGAAAACTACCTTTTTTCAATACCAAATACAACATATTTATATAAAATAATATTTATTGAACAACAATATTTAAATTAACAACAATAGCCATTATAAATGACAATAGGAAATGAACACAATTGTGTCAGACGTACAAAAGCAGTGCTCTACAGTATGTAAGTTAAATATAACCTTAATATTAAATTAAATTTAACATAACCCATTTCGATTTGCTCAGGAACAAGTAATAGATTAATAAGACCAAAGATTGCCTGTTTGATGTACCCAAAATGAATTACATCTCATGTTTAACCACTTTAAGACACAGCGGCAAATCCCTGAAGCACTGTCCGAGATGAAGCTGTTCTCTGCAGGTACACGAGCACTGAACAGCCGCTGACGGCCTGGAGCTTGCATCTCAAAAAACGTCTGTGTGTGTGTGTGTGTGTGTGTGTGTGTGTATATATATGTATATATAAAATGCATATTTTATCTACAGTGCTCAGCATAAATGAGTACACCCCCTTTGAAAAGTAACATTTTAAACAATATCTCAATGAACACAAAAACAATTTCCAAAATGTTGACAAGACTAAGTTTAATATAACATCTGTTTAACTTATAACATGAAAGTAAGGTTAATATAACTTAGATTACACATTTTTCAGTTTTACTCAAATTAGGGTGATGCAAAAATGAGTACACCCCACAACAAAAACTACTACATCTAATACTTTGTATGGCCTCCATGATTTTTAATGACAGCAAGTCTTCTAGGCATGGAATGAACAAGTTGGCGACATTTTACAACATCTATCTTTTTCCATTCTTCAAGAATGACCTCTTTTAGAGACTGGATGCTGGATGGAGAGTGATGCTCAACTTGTCTCTTCAGAATTCCACATAGGTGTTCGATTGGGTTCAGATCAGGAGCCACTGAATCACTTTCACCCTGTTTTTCTTCAGAAATCCAACAGTGACCTTAGATGTGTGTTTAGGATCATTGTCATGTTGGAAAAGTGCACAACGACCAAGGGCACGGAGTGATGGTAGAATCTTCTCTTTCAGTATAGAGCAGTGCATCTATGAATTCATGATGCCATCAATGAAATGCAGCTCCCCAACACCAGCAGCACTCATGCAGCCCCAAATAAGGACACTGCCACCACCATATTTCATTGTAGGCACCATGCATTTTTCTTTGTATTCCTCACCTTTGTGACGCCATACAGTTTTGAGGCCATCAGTTCCAAAAACATTTATCTTGGTCTCATCACTCCAGAGTATAGAGTCCCAGCAGTCTTCATCTTTGTCAGCATGGGCCCTGGCAAACTCTAGGCAGGCTTTTTTGTGCCTGGGCTTTAGGAGAGGTTTCTTTCGTGGACGGCACCCATGCATGCAATTTCTCTGCAGTGTACGCTGTATTGTGTCACGGGAAATAGTCACCCCAGTTTGGCTTTCTACTTCTTTAGATAACTGCAGTGAACTTGCATGCCGATTTTCTTCAACCCTTCTCATCAGAAGACGCTCCTGTCAAGGTGTTAACTTCAGTGGACGACCTGGACGTCTCTGTGAGATGGTTGCAGTTCCATCTTTTTTAAATTTTTGCACCACTTTTGCTACATTATTCTGACTGATTAGTAAAGCTTTGCTGATCTTCTTGTAGCCTTCACCTTTCTGGTGTAAAGAAATTATTTTCTTTCTCAGGTCTTGTGACATGTGGTGCCATTGCTGACAGCATGAAATGGGAAGGGGTTTTAACACCCTTTTATAGTCAACTGTCTGCTGGACACCTGTGTAATGAATAATTAGACTCACCTGTGGTTGAATTCTTGTTAAATTAGACATTTGTAATCTAAAATTTAGCTTTGCTCCAGAGACTTTCAGTGGGGTGTACTCATTTTTGCATCACCCTAATTTGAGTAAAACTGAAAATTTTGTTCTCTAAGTTATATTATTAACCTTATTTTCATGCTATAAGTTAAACAGGTGTTATATAAAACTTAGTCTTGTCAACATTTTGGAAATTGTTTTTGTGTTCATTGAGATATTGTTTAAAATGTTACTTTTCAAAGGGGGTGTACTCATTTACGCTCTTACGCTGTATGAGATTATGTAATTATGACAACATGTTGCATGTTCAGAGTGCTAATTAGCAACAAACACTGTGTACCAAACAACACTCGGTTTGCAGTGTGCTATGTTTACAAAAAATTTGGAAGTCCAGACGAAGATGAAATCGAAACCATCAAAAAATAACTTAGTGGCAGACAAGTCTTTTCTACATTTCAACATAGAAAGGCTAAAATTCCTGTAAAGATGTACCTTTTTAACCACAAGTGTGTAGGATGGTGTCGTTCTGCGAGTTCCCACCCAGTGACTTATTCACACATGCTGAAATCTGAACTCCTATTACAGCACATCATGCGTCATCCACTTCCACTTCTACCAAAACACATTCAGTTCGACAATCTAAATTATTGCTGCCAGCATCAAACATCTTTGAACAGTTACTCCTAAAACCATAATTGAATGTGAATTGAACCAATATTTTTTTTTTTTTGCAAAGATGCATGCACATGACCTACTCAATCAATATCTGATATTGCACCGTATTGCACATAGTTATTACAGTAATTTTAGTTGTCATTTTATGCACTAAATGTGCAGGGACATGCCGTTTCCAGGTGTCAGTTATTCTGTGATGTGCAAGTGCTCTCAGGAGCATGACTGGTATCAGCACAGTGACCTTCTGCCACCCACAGTCAGAGGAAGTGATGCAATTGTGCCTCGGCTCCTAGCAGTTCTCTTCCGTGTGGTTAGAGCCGCAGTGAATCGATGAGACATGCGGCACGCATCGAGAGCGATTATCAGGTTTTGCACTTTAGCTCTACCAGAAACAGTGGGATAGAGGCCAGGGCTCTTGTTTGGTTAAAATAAATTTTAATCCAGTGATTCTCTACTTGATTTGCTTCAGGACACAGATTTTACAGTAAACATGAAGTGGCAACCCAGCACAGTACCAATTTTTATAATTATAATTATTATTTTTTTTTTATCTTAAAAACTGCCCTGCAAAGACTATTTCGCATTAACCAGCCTGTTTTGGCTAACTATTACAAAGCCCTTAAAGCAGGGATGTCCAAAGTCGGTCCTGGAGGGCCACTGTCCTTCAGAGTTTAGCTCCAACTTGCCTCAACACATATGCCTGAAAGTGTCTAGCATGCAGAGTAAGACCTCGATTAGCTGTTTCAGGTGTGTTTAATTAGGGTTGGAGCTAAACTTTGTAGCAGGACTCGACACAGGAGCAGGATTGGACATCTCTGCCCTAAAGGGTCTTGATGATGGAAAAAATATGAGATGGGAGGGAAAAAAAAATGTTTTTCCCCGAGAAGCTTTGTGTTCACTCGCAAAAGTTTTGCATTCCCCTGAGAAACTTTGCATTCGCTCAGAAAGAACTCAGAAGGTTTGCAAGCAAATGGGGCAACGCAAACATTTGGCAAGTGAACGCAATTTTTTGAGGGGGGGGAACGCAAGCATTTTATGAGCGAACACAGTTTCTTGAGAGAACGCAAAAGCACTGATGTCTTTTTAGGGGCTCCATAGATGATAGTAGTGATAGTGATAGTCTGGTGCTAATCTAGGTGGTGGACCAGTAAAATTTAGCTGGTGATACTGGTCATCCCAGGAAGTCTTGCTGGTTAACCTAGTTAGGAAGCCCACTATGAACACCAGCATATTAGCATCCAAAACACACATGTGCTAGTGACAAATATGCTGGTCTTTTCAACAGTTTACTTTTAATTGCACAGTTAGTTATTTGGAATGGTAACATTTTTTATATGCCTGTGCTGTTGATATGTGCAAAATTGTTGTATTTACACTTCCTTCAGGATATTTCTTTCATATGTGACTCCTGAGAGTCTGTGAAGTGCTTTTTTTTTTTTTTTTTTCAATTGATGCTTCTGTTATGGTGAATGTGGCTGTCTTTCTGTTATCCCATTGCAACAAAACAAACCACCACAAACATGAATGCAGGGTTTCCTTAATGCTGTACTTCATAGATCATACTGTAAATATAAATCTCATATACTATAAATATAAATAGGCAAGAATTGTGCACAAACATCATTATTTAGATTAGCTTTGATGCAGTCTCTTAAAAAAAAAAAAAAAAAAAAAAAAAAACTTTTAGTGGAATTAGTTGCTCCCAATGACTGTAAAAGGCCTTGAACTTGAAAGTATTGCAATGAGCCAAAATACTATGTCTGCAAATGTATCATTTGAACTACAGCAATGTGAAAACTAAACTATAACATAAACAAATGAAATGACCGCTGGCACACATTCTTTCATGAGCAAGGGTTTTGATGTATTCATGTGCTCCAGTTGTTGTTTTATGTGGCTTTTGTTGTGGTTTGATTCATCATCCTGTACATACATATTATTTTGTGTTTGCCCTCTTGTACACGCTTACAGTTATACAGGCAAAGAAGGGTTTTTATTTATTAATACTGAGTAGATTTATTTATTCATTTATTTATTTTCCTGCATCAATGAAAATAGTTTCAAAAGAAAGTGTTATGCTTTATTTGTTTTCAAGGAAATGCACAAACTGGAAGAGAGTTTGTGAGTGAAGTGGAGTGCCAACAATTTCTCTCCCCATTCAAAAGTGTTTTGTAATCAGTCTGCCCCAGTTCCACTCTGGGTTTCCCATTCCCCTGCACCACACTAACTGGTGAAACAAAAACTCCACTCCAAGTGATCCTGGAGCAAGAGGAAGCACTGCATTAAAAACACCCATTTCTCATGCACTTCAATCAAAATCATACATTCTCTGGTCTGGAACAGCAATAACAAAGACAAGCAAAGTGATACAGCTGAATGGTTTCAGTTCTCCGTGTTGGAAACGACACCTAATTAATGTCATTTACATATAAAAGATCACCAGTCATCGTCCAAATCCTTAGCGAGCTGCAAGAATAGCTTAGATTTCCAAAAACCTGCAGTAATCTGACCAGGAAAAGTGTGTACATCTGCTCAGACCCTGACGTGGCGCTAAGCACTTTTCCACGTCAAAGACCGTTTTTATAAATATGAGCGTTGCTATGGATTTAAGCTTACGCACACTCTAAGATCAAATCTGTACGTACGCACACTTTATAAATGAGGCCCCTGGATTGTGGCTTCTTCTTAGTTTCTTTTTTTTTTTTTTTTTTTGTCTGGATGTGCTAAAGAATATCACAGTACTTGAGGAGAACAGCATCTGCCACGTTCACAAAACATCTTTAGACTTTACATAATCATAGATAATTACAGTACAGGACACTTTTTTTTTTTTCACTTCAGAGCAATAGGAATACTGTACATAATCAGATTTTAAGAGATTAAAATGTATAAGCTTATCAATAGCTAATATAAACTCAAGCTTGCCTATATGCCACTCTCTACAGCTTTATTCAAAACAAAGCTGTTTATCCTGTCTGTGTTAAGTTGCACATTTTTAATGTGATCCTTGACTCGTTTTACACTTACTTTGATCCCCACAGAGGAAGCCCTTAACTGAGGAAGGGACATTGTGTATTAGTGCCTGTGTGTCTCTGCTGCTTAGAACAATATCCCTGCATCCTGTGCTAAGTGTTAGCACCCTGCCGGGCTGACTGACAGCTCTTGAACAGGGATAGGGTGTCGTCTTTTGTTGCCAGCACAGGCATAAGTGATAAACACCAGCAATTTGAGCCAGAGTGAGGCCGACAGCAGGGCCAAAAGCCCTGAGAACGTGCACCCCGCTTCAAAACACATGCACCATCAAATATTAACAGCACCACTTTCTCTAAACTCACCGTGTAAGACTTTCAGCTCTCCTCTGTCTACTGAAGTAGCCCAGAGTACCCAAAAAAAAAAAAAAAACCCTGCTAATTTTGTACACAAAACATGTTTTTTTTTTTTTTTTGTTCGATACGGCACGTTTGTGGAGAGTTTATCTGCAGCTATTATTTTTATTTGGAATGCATTCACTCTTTACATAGGCCCTTCATAGCCCTGGTCCCCAGCCCCACTGTTGTGGCAATGTAAACATTGCTGGGTAATTTGAATTCCAACAAAGTGAAGATTAGCTGTTGACCGACGGTGGCAGATGATTATTTCTAAAATAATCCTGTTTTGATATGCATCGGCTTCCAGGCAGGAATTTTCAATTAGTTTTCAAATTGCCGCATATAAACAAGTTCCAGAGTCTCCTTATCAGGAAGTGGCACGACCACAGAATAGACATACGTCTACCGCCGTGAACTGTTCCCACTCCCTCACCCCCTTCTACATCTGGTCCTACAAGCGCAGAGGTCTTGCTTGTCTGAATTTCAAAGGGTCTCTTTTATCGTGCCCCAGGTAGAGAGGTTTTATGTATGTACTTTGCAAACATGTAGTGATGCACGAACATGCCCTTCCTGAATATGTTCTGCATGAGAAGTTTCACCCATTTCTACCCCTCAATAGGCAAATGTGCAGGCAGACATAAATCAAATGGCCACATATGACCAAAATAATCAGGCCCCAACCAGGACCCTGCAGCTGGAGATAAATGTTTAGCTACATGATTGTTCAATGTATAATATTAGTTCTTTTCACCACATCTCAAATGCTGCCAAATTAAAATTTACATTTATATGTTCCGTTGATGTTAGTATGCCTGTCTCCAGTATTTATGTGCTGATTATTAATTTTCTGTAAACCACAGTACATGTATCTAAAAAGTGATGAAACACTGATTATTCACTCCATTCATTTAGTGGTGTTTGCACTAGCTAGGCTTGCAAGTGCAAAAGAGTGTTTGAATGTGTTTTATTAAATTCTCGAATTGGCTCATGTCTAATGGGTGTCACAATTAAATTATACTATGAATAAATTAACAACGTAAAGCAATTATTGTAGTGGTTGTGAAGAGGTTGTGTGTATCCCAAATAGTGATGTTCGATTCTGGAACGAATCGTTCTTTTGAGCTGGTTCTCAGGAAGTAACTGGTCGAGCAAAACTGAACTGAATCAAACTTTAGTTCTGGGTTGATGACGCAAGACGCAAAAGCCAAAGTAGCAGGTCTGACTCAAAAAGAACCGAATGAGCCGGTTCAACCAAATATCGAAGTTTGCCGAGGATTACCGAGGAGTTTGATGAGCGAGTTGACAATACTATGCAAGCCTGAGGCACGTACTGGAAATATGCTTATTATGACTACTGTCATTAAAAATAACATTTTATTAAAACCTGCAAAAAACTTTCTGTTGAGATATGTAAATAAATTTTACTATAGTTTGTGCATGCAGATTATATTTTAAGTTGTTAAGCGAAATCAAGGGGTTTATTCTTTATATACACTGCCCGGCCAAAATAAAAAAGTCGCTGTTTGGATTTTAATTGGCAGATACTTAAGAATCTATGAACTGATCTTTATTACAGTGATTATTATGTTTCCAGCATATTGTATATTTGGCAACGGTTCTTTTAACCCTTAAAGATGGAGTGTGTAGCTTTTAATTTCTTAAACAACCATGTAGGAAGACACAGCATGGCCATATTCCAGGATAACAATGTCAAGATTCACCAGGGTTAAAATTGTGAAAGAATGGTTCAGAGAACATAAAGAATCATTTTCACACATTAATTGGCACCTCAATTTCATTGAAAGTCGTTGGGATGTGTCGGAGGAGACTTTACAGTGTGCTCACCTCTTGCATTGTCAATACAAGATCTTGACCAAAAATTGATGCACCTCTTGATGGAAATAACATCACAACATTTATTTTCATCGAGAGGTGCATCATTTTTGGTCAAGATCTTGTATTGACAATGCAAGAGGTGAGCACTCTGTAAAGTCTCCTCCAACACATCCCAAAAACTTACACTGAGGTTAAGGACAGTGCCAATTCATGTGTGAAAATGATTCTTCATGCTCCCTCCAACAATTCTTTCACAATTTGAGCCTGATGAATCTTGACATTGTCATCCTGGAATATGGCCATGATACATCTTAATACATGGTTGTTTAAGAAATGAAAAGCTACACACTCCATCTTTTAGGGTTAAAAGAATTGTTGCCAAACATAAACATGCTAGAAAAATTATAATCACTGTAATAATAATCCATCCATAGACTCTTAAGTATTTGCCTATTAAAATCCAAACAGCGACTTTTTCTTTTGGCCGGGCAGTGTATATTACTTTAGACATGTAGAACATATCCGCGTTTGTGCATCAATGTAATGTGTGCTGTGGGTGCGAAACTTTTAGGAATCTTATCCAAGATGTAGGCTACTTAATATTGGTCAGTCGTATCCGACAAAAAGGATCCACAGAATTAAACTGACCACAAACAACATTAACTTAAGTGAATGAAGGCAATAATTAGTAATATGCGTTCACACAAATAACTTTTTATTTGAACGTTTCATTGATATAACATGGAAATAAGTTGTCAGAAAAGAACTTGCGTAGTGACATCATTGCTTGATGATATAAGGAACCAATGAAACAGTTTTTGAACCAGTTCATTGAAATGAATTGTCCAAAAGAACCGCGGAAATTAATCAGACTTTACATCACTAATCCCAAATGAATGTTTTTTCTTATTTATCAAGCTAAAGATTTGACAGTTGGTTGTGTTTTATTTTGCCTTTTTATTGACTTGATAATCATGGCTTCTTTTGTACAGTGCTATTAACATTAACATGCATCCATCCTTCATGTTTGGGTTCTACCAGGTGAGGAGACTTTCTCATTGGCAGACAAAAAGCAACTCAAGTGAGAGGAGGCGGAGGGAAGGAAATTAGCTACAGCACAGAGAGCTGTTTAGAAAATGTTACCTGTGACATTAGAATGCAATTCATTTTATTTTTAATGAAAGGTAAGGGCACAATCCCTTAAAAAATGCAACAGAATGTTTTGAAAAGTAACAATACTTTTAAATACTTTTAATAATAATATGGCTAATAACAACATCCTGTGCAGAATTAATCATAAGGAGCATTTACATTGATTTTCTTTTAAAGGGACAGAACATAAAAAATGTTTGTAAACTTTTAACTCATAAAATCTCAATGCTTTTTTTTCTTATGTAGGAGTTTTATTTTTAACCAAAGCTGACATTGCTGTATTTTTTACTGCTATACACAATGCTAACTGCTATACACAATGCTACTACATGACTGGTGCAGAACACAATTTTCATAAGTAATAGCTGTACAGGGCATCAGGGTCATGTGCTTCTGGTCTGATTAGAGGTGACCAGCAAGACGAGACTGCGGTCACTTGAATTACAAAACCCGCACATGATATGATACCAAGGTTGATGTCCAGTTAGTGCTGACAGTTTAAATCGATTTTGGCCAGATCACTTACCACATAAATCGTTGTGGCCAATGCACTGCTGGCAGTAGTATTTTCAAGAAGGTGAGCCGTGCAAGGTGCGACTTTAACGAGTCAACAGAAAACAAAGATTTACTATGAATTCATTGATATAGCAGTTGCCTTTATCTGTTTGCCGTTTTGTTTGGCAGCCTCTTTTCATCAAGTATTGGTACTGCTAGCGTCTATTTGTGACTTGGTCACCACTTATGTATTAAGCATAGATTGGTTGATGAAACTGAGGCAGGGAAATGTTGGTTGTTTCTCAAGTGAGATCAGTCAGTTGTCTCTAAAGAGTTCAAAGACATCTCACAGTTCAATATGAGCAGGCAATGGCAAGCACTGTAAGGCCCACAGTAAATATTGATTACTCTGTAAAGCATTATTAGGCCCGAAGGCCTTTATGACTGTAACAGACTATATTGCAATAATAAAACCACCTATGTATCATTTTGATTTCATCTGGGATTACAACATACAATGTGATACACTTGTGCGGTACACTCTCTTGAGAAAGTTCACCTGCTCTCAGTAGCACTTTCGACAAATACTGTCTATTTGGGTTATCAGAGGAACTCACAGAAATGCCTGTATTGATTTTTCTCATTCCTTTTATAGACTCTGTCATCTGTCCCCTGAAACTGTACTATATTAAACTCATCACCAAAAAAAAAAAAAAAAAAAAAATGCAAATAAAAATTTCTAAAGGTAATGTACTGGGATTGAGTCCTGGGATTCATAACTATACTACTGTATATTGAAGAAAGAATGTAGCCTATAATACAAGTCTTAAGTGGATAAATTGGCAGTGTGAATTACCTTTTGATACAGTCCTCATTAATCTAGTCTAATACAGTCACAGAAGCGTGCAAATATCTCAGGCAAGAGTGAGCATGCTGTTAATGATAAGACCAAAGAGTGAAATCATTACTACCTTTAATGTTCCCAATCTAATTGAGACATTAATTAAAGCGGAATTTCAGCTAGGTTTTATTTATAACTGCATTTTTCATTGAACTCAAGAAAGAGGGCAATTGTGGCATTTTGTCTTGTACCTATGTTTGAGAGCTTTAACTAATGCCTGCCTGTGAGCTCAGGAATTGTTTTATTGAGTTCTTGTCACTGAAATGACATTTTGTATTATTTTGTGTACTTGGCCTTGTGTTTCCACGTTCACCTACCCTTTAGAATTAGCACCATCGTTTCTGTCTCCTACCAGGGCTGGCTGTGACTCATAACAAGAAATGGCCTCATCTGGCCCCAAATGGCAATAATATTTATTTTTAACAATATATATATATATATATATATATATATTACCTTTATTCTTTTAGAGCCTTAAAACACGTAAGTGTTGCTGGAAGTTTGATTTGAAAATTGCAGTGCAAAGCTCATTTAGTCCTTGGTAGAAAAGTCCCAATAACAAAGACACATATGCAATCCCCTATGGCCAAAAGTGTCTCACAAGGCAAGCCATCTGGAACAGCAAGCAATGACACAAAGTAGGACCTATATGCTTAAGCTTGCAGCCAACCATCTGGTTTGGCATAGATAGCATCTCAAACACTGGACATTCCTGCAAGGAAAGGATGGCAAAAGGAGATGATGACATAAAAAGATAAAGGCTAGTTATAATCTCAAATACCCTCAGGATAGATATAATTTGAGTTAGAACTGCTACTTGCTATTCAGTAGAAACTTTTCATCCAAAGCAACTTAGAACGCTAATTGCAGGCATGCAGCATCCCTGGAGTAAAATTATTAGTGCCATGTCTGAGGACGGTGATAAAGGAAGATTGTTAGATTGGTACTTTAACAATTTTCTGAATGAATCTCGGCTAGAATTGCACTTAAAACCTTTGTGTTAGCGAACAAGATTCCTAACCATCGTGCAAATTTTATGGTGGTCTTGAAATATATGTGCTTAAAGTAAGATTTAAGTGAATGTCAACCTTAACTAGATTTAGATAAACTCAAACTTGCACTTCAGGTTTGACATTCAATTGCAATGCTCTACTTCAGATTTCTTTTTTCTTTTTTTTTTCTTCCATTCAGGTCACACTTGATTTTATCCTTTGGGAGATCATATTCTTTATATTACAGACGGTTGGAAGGGAGGGGTTAGAAATACAAGGGATGGATTAAAGACAAACAATTTTTATTTGGAATAAAGTACCCCAATTAATATAGGGCACAAAAAGAGAATAAGAAGAATAAGATAAAATGTAAATATATTCTATGTTGATTTTAATTTTGATTGTTGGAGTGATCAGAAAAGTGAACATGAGGACTTTAGGCAATACATTTGAGCTGAATAGAGTCAGATATTTACACACAACAGTTTAAGGGCATCAACAGACCCTTTTCTCTCTGATCATCTATACTGACCTGTCTTTCACCCTACACACACACACACACACACACACACACACACACACACACACATGTCCCAGACGCACGTGGTCAGGGTTACCTCCCTATGTTTTCCAGCCTACAGCCAGGGGAGACAAGGTATCCAGTGACCCTTAATATTTTATTGTTTCCTTCAACACGGCCCAGCCAGCTTCTCCTTAGCTAGGCGTTTCTGCTTGGCATGGTGACTTTAGACTTCCCGCCTGTTTCCTGGTCTGGTATAGCGTTACCCTCCATCTCCATCTCCTCTGATGCTGCGCTATCGTTTCTATCTGACCCCGTGATTGATCGCCAGTGGAACACCCATTTAAGCGCAACAAAAACGCAGTCCACTTCCATAATGCTCTGTGGTTAGCTGGCGTCTGTCGGCGGGGACACAGCCTCTGGCGCGGCTGATGAAGGAGGCCAAATCTAGGGCTGCAGCCTCATTCCTTGTGTTAGGGAGTGGGCAAAACCCTCTGCTGTCTTTGATCCCTTTGGGTTCAGCCCACTGCATTTACACTTGAAAGGGGCCACTGCAGTACGCTTGCAAATGTGTTCAAATGTAAATATATGGGAAAAAGGAATGTTCATCTGAATGTCCAATTACTATTTTAAAAGCACATAGAACGGATAGAAGTGATGAGGGAGGGATAGAAAAAACAAGCTCATCTTGAACTTCAAATGTATCAAAGGGCATACAGTTCCCAAATACTTCATGAATATTGCAGTATTTCAAAGTCACTTCCTGTAAGAAAAAGAGAAAAAATGAGAAACATCTTAATGGAAAAATTCATTTCACACTTGGTATTACCCACTTATTGTAATAACTAAAGTAAGGCTGTCAATCAATTAACATTTTTGATTCTAATTAATTGCATGATGTGCCAATGAATTAATCTAATTAATCACAAATTAATCACGTCAAATTTTTCAGAAGCTGCATCTGAATTGTTATTTACAGACCAAAACAGTTTGGTTACCAACATTCTTCAAAATATTATATTTTATGTTCTGCAAAAGAAAGACATACAGGTCATACGGATTTGAAACGTCATAAATATTTTAAAAAATCATTTCATTTTAAAGTGAACAAATTTCATTTCATTTTAAAATGAACAAATCCTTTAAGGTATACCTTCTTATGTGCAACGTTAACAGGTGCTGTCCATGGCGGCAGTGCTGAATTAGTTGATATTGATGGCTCAAGAATCGATAATTCACTCTATGCAGGGGCTGCTTCACTGCGTTATGTGAGAAAGCGGTGGTCTTTATAAAAAAAACACTTTTTTAGAAATTGCATTTATCAGGACTCATGAGATCTTTTAAAAATAATCCAAATTGCAAACTAAACCTATATTCTAATTTATCTATATTCTGGGGGCTCTATATTCCAGCTGAGCCCCCAGCATGAATTTAAGGTGACTGTTATTTTACAACATTATTTTACAACGTATTAATAATTCCTTGGAGACATGTCATAGCTGTTAGATATATAGGCATTTCATTTATCCTTTTTTAATCAAAATATTTACAAATTTGTTAACTAGGCCTATATGATGAATTACATGATATATTCTGATTGTAAAATATGTGGAAGTGAATGTGTTTTGTCACATTTTGTCACACCGCAAACTCACAGCTGTCGGATTTACAAAATTTTCCACGAAATACCTAAAAATAAGTGGCCGGTGAACTGGGAGAAGAATAGAGTAAACTTTATTGTTTCATACACAATGTGTGTGTGTGTGTGTGTGTGTGTGTGTGTGTGTCATGTTATCCCAAGAAAAGTTCAAAATAACGCATTTTATGAACTGTTCCAAATACAGGTAAAATCAATCAAAACACCAGTTTGGTTTAAAATAAATAAATTAGATATTTCTTTCTCTCTCTGTTTCTCTTAATCTCTCTTATCAATATGCTTGCACCTTGTACATCTTTAGTCTTTCCCTGTTTCACTCTCAGAACAGCTCAGGAAGCCATTTAGTTTTCACATCATTGTTCAGGGCTGTTCCTCTCAGAAAGCCTTTATTGCTCATGCTTGGCAGTCTGGTAAGGAAAGGCAAGATATCTGTTGATAATTTGCCAAAGCTGAAAATCGCACCCAGGAGGAAAGAATCGTTAACATGATGGAGCACTATAATAAATTAGAATCTATGAGATGCAGACAGAGATGAGAGTGGACGCAGATTGAGCGATCAGTAAAAGTACAGTGCCTGTAAAAGCAATGTTCAGGCCTAGCTCTATATTTTAAATCCTCTATCCATTCCTAATGTTCATTTGCTCATAATCAGTGTAATTAAAAAAAAATGGTGGAAAAACTTTTTTTTTTTTTATCTAGCATGTTTCCTTCAATGTAAACAGTCACTGCTACAATATATGACTGATATGAGTTAGTATTACATGCGGAACTCTTTTACTATATTTTTTACTATTTCAACTGCCGAAATTAACCAATTAACTAATTGTGAAAAGTTATGATGGCTGCATTATATTAGGTCTACTCTCACTGCATAAAAGTTTGCAGTGCTGAGCATTGTAGAAGATCACAGTCATATCTGTTGAGTGCATGAATGCAATGATCTTGCAATTGCAACTCGACTTCTGCACTCTCACGAATGCTTTCATTATAACTAACACTGTGCAAACACAATGTACAGTCAAACCAAAAATTATTCAGACAATTTTGATATATCTGATATATATTTTACTAGTGGGTGCAGAACACTATAGTTCATTTATGTAAGTGAGGATAGCAAAATAAAGTAAACTGTGGCATATTATACCCAGAAATTCTTCATACAGTGGACTACCAGTAAAATTGATAAAAATTTGGAACCAAAAATTATTCAGACACTTTGACCTGACCATGTTTTGCTTAAGTGTTATCTGACATAATTAAGATTATTTATTTATTTTATTTTATTTTTTTCTGGCACAGTTTAACTTTGAGATCTTGTCATATTTTATTACCATTTTTTAAACTACAGTGAATAAACTGAATTAATGAATGAAATGTTCAAGGTGTCTGAATAAATTTTGGTTGGACTGTAAATAAGACATTCATTGTGCAGCGTAGACAGCGTCACTGATTATAATGGGAATTTTGGTGACAGTGTAGAACTCGGTCACTATTAAACTTGCAATGTACTGAAGTGATTGATAGCTCAAGCTATTATAAAGGGAGTGTCTTTGCTTGCTTTCTATATATAATTACAATTTAAACAACAGATTATTTTCATGATACTAATAGGAGGATTGTGAAGTTGACTGTTTAGTTGCTGGTTTGATTTACTAACACATAAACTACAATAAACGATTTTGCAACAAAAATCTGACTGTGCCAAACAAGCAAATGCTCTACTGAGGCATTCACATATTGAAAATAAACAGCCACTATCCTAACATAAGAATCCTTTGCGAGGTATTGTTATTTTTTTTGTCCTTTTAATCTTATATTCTGCCCATATCCCTTCAGTAATGATGCAGTCGGGCGAGCCAAAGAGGTAATGATGAAGAAGTAGGTGTTGATCTGTATCTGTGCAAGCAGTCAACTCTATTACGTAATAAAAAGGAGGAAGTTTCAAAATGAGTCTTTGGCGGCTTGATTTCAATAGAAGCTATTTTTGAACTAGCAAGGAAGTTTTGAGTTCTGAAATGTACAGTATGTTTATAGTACAATGACCTCTTATATAGGGTTACTAGATGTCCCTGGTTTTTGGTATCCTGTCCCACACTGGAGCTGTGCCTGTCCCCGCAAATGTCCCCGTTTTACAGCATGTTCAAAAACCCCGCAAATACACAGCAAAAAATCCTGACAGAAATAGACTGCTGGTTACCAGAGCAATCGTGTAGTGATTATTTCCACCAACAGAAGGAGCTGCAAGCTACACAGATTAATTGGCCATGCGCTGTACTTTAGCTACTGTATGAAGAACTTTCCATTTCAGCCTCCGTTTACTGAACATCTGATGAATATGGCACACTAAAGTAGAAACACAAGTTTTCTGGGAGCCAATGTTTGGTGATTTTTTTCAGCATATAGTGACATTTGCTCCCCCCTAACATTGAACAAAAAACTGTGATTGGTCACTTTACATGTCAGTCAGACAGCCTCTTCTTGACTAAGTGGGTGGTCCTTGGCCAACTGCAAAGGCTATAAACCTTATCAGTGTTAAATTAAAGTTATACTGTTTGTATGTAGCCTACTATATAGGCTAACAGGATAATAGGGCCTGTAAAGCATGCAGGATTGTTTTGCACACAATATTAAATGTTCGCAAAAGGTCCTGCATCACAGCAGTAATTCCCACACACACATCTTAACTATACCATGCACAACTTGAGTGAAAGTTCACCCCGGTATTAATAATAATATATTATAAGACTAAAACAATTACATTTGCAGAAAACACGTACTTTGTGCTCCAAATGAGCATAAAATGCCAAATAATGAGCATAATTCAGGCATTGTAAGGATCCATTTTCAAAAGCAAAAACATAAAATAAATAACATTTGAAAAGTTGTATATAGCAGGTGGAAATTAAAATATTAAATGTGAAATGACTTGTCTTAAAGGGTCTTTGGCTTCAAAATTTTTGCATTCCATTCGACTTTGATAGAACCTTTATGTTTTCTAAATAAAAAGTCCCAAAATGTACACAACATTAAAAAAAAAATAAATAAATAAAAATCACATAATGTAAATAAGTTATCACAGAATAAGAATGTGTGAATAACTCAATTTTGCTCAATTTTGACAGACATGTCAGATAGAACCTTATCATTCTAATGCAATGGTTTACTATTTTTCATTGTGTGATTTTTGGAGAATTGTATTTAAAACAGTTAGGGTCAGTTTGAACTTCAAACATCATAATAATTACTAATTATAATAATAGTATATGGAACCCACAACAATAAAATAACAAGTGAGTTTTCCACTCAACTACAACATGTCCTTGTACATATTTAAATTTGCAACATTTTAAAAGAAAACAAATGCTAATCAAGAGAATCACTAGTAATTATCGCATATTTTGAAATGAATCATTTTTCAGTTAAAGTTAATTAAATCATTAGGTAACACATATAATAAGTATACAGTAATACAACTACTTACAAATCATAAACTATTAGTTTATACGTAGTTATTCTTTAAGGAACACTTAATACTAATGCAATTAATGTCTCAATAAAGGTTGGTTTAAAGCACTTAATTAATGACATGTTCCCATTTTCCGTGACCTAATCTAAAGTGAGAACTATTTACAGTTAATATCTAACTTAAATATGAGCTAATTAAACAATAATAATTTGGTTAATTACAGTGACAATGAATTAGGAACTCACTATTTGTATATTGTCTATTAATATATTAGCAATGTAGAGACTACAATATATTAACTATAATTTAAATATAATAGTTTGCAAATTATTTGTAAGTACTTTATTACTGTATATTAAGAATAAGAATATATATCTTATAGAAGAAAAAAAATAAAAAAATACCTGCTCGGATGAGTCAATCTAACCTATTTCATATGTAAGAGTGATTTACAAATGGAGAAATCTAAAGGATGCTCTACCCTACAATTTATTTCCAGCTGCCACCTAACAGCAGACATTATGTTCAATGTTTGCTTTCCTTGGTCGTATAATGGCCATGGAATATAAATCCATTTTAAGAGATCACAACCACCAACAAACACTGTGCCCTCTAGATGTTCCCTTATACAATGATGGGCCTAAATACACTGCTAAATAATTTCAAGTTGTTGGTTCAGTACCAAGATGAACTCAAATGACACCAGTTAAAAGATTCAAACAGCTTTACCACTCATTTATGTATAATGTCCCATGTACTGTCCCTAAGATGCAATTCAGAAGTTTTTTGACAATATTCCAAGAATAACTCAAGTTGTGTTGGCGATGGGTGGCCCTCGCTCCTTCATATGAATATATTGCTAGGTGTTTCCTTTATTTCATCAAGCCCTTGTAAATTAAAGTGCTAAATTATAGTAAAGTACTGTTCTATGCTACATGTCGTTAGGCAGCAGCATACAACAGCCACTTACTGTCAAGGATGCCATCATTTTAACTGGTCGGTATTTCACTTCTGAAATGCTTTCTCTATACCTGCCAATATCCGGCTATTCAGCAGCCTAATGGACATACTGTAAAGACTACCTCATTACAGCCCATTACAGGGGAAAGCAAAATGAAATGTGAATGAAGAGAGAAAGAGAGTGTGTGTGAGAGAGAAAGACAAAAAGAGAAACAAGAAAACGAGAATAAGGAAGTGTAGAACTATATGCAGTTTGGTTCTACAGTCTTCATATTTAGCCTACCATTACAGTTTGCAGTCGCCTTGCATGGTTTTGCTCACAGATAACCAAAACAGCCATAAATGGCCATTAAATGATAGCATCAGTATCAAACTGTGCTGTGTAATTTGCCAAGCAGGCCTTTATGCGCTCACTTATTCCTTCATGTGAGAGCGCTTTAATGGTTGCATATGGTTTTCATTTGGAAAGCGCCTGGACAATCCTTCAAGTTTGGAACTCTGATAAACAGAAGGGAATGTCAGAAACCTCTCAGTTCCTCAGGTCATTTACAGTGTGAAAGTCAAGTAGTGTTATATTATGTAAAAAGTGATTAAATATTTGTGTTACTCATTGAATACAATGAACACATTCAATGAACACACAAAATTGAACTGAACTAACCTTGCTTAGTCACAAAAAGGTCAAATTATCTGGTAGCCTATTTTTTTTTATTATTATTATTTTTTTAGATACGAACCTTGACAGACAGTGCAGGGTCCACAGGGGTCCTCTACATGACATAATTTCCTTCATATTTTTGGGCTTCGTGCATGTTGGTTACACCAAGCTGAATTAAAGCTAAACTGCATCACTCCACATTTTTAAGAAATAATAATAATTGTGTATTATTCAATTATTCTATACTACATTACAATAGTTGTTTTTAAAGGGTTAGTTCACCCAAAAATGGATGCTGAAAATTCAGTCATTAATTACTCACTCTCATGTCGTTCCACACCCGTAAGACCTTTTGTTCATCTTCAGAACACAAATTAAGATCTTTTTGATAAAATCCAATGGCTCAGTAAGGCCTGCATAGCCAGCAAGATCATTTCCTTTTTCAATGCCTAGAAAGCTACTAAAAACATATTTATAACAGTTCATGTGAGTACAGTGGTTTAACCTTAATATTATAAAGTGACGAGAATACTTTTTGTGCGCCAAAAAAATAAAAATAAAAATAAAAAATAAAGAAAAATAATGACTTTATTCAACAATATCTAGTGATGGGTGATTTCAAAACACTGCTTCATGAAGCTTCAAAGCTTTACGAATCTTTTGTTTCAAATCAGTGGTTCAGAGCGCCAAAATCACGTGATTTCAGTAAACGAGGCTTCGTTATAAGTGTTTCAAAATTTAAATAGTTCACGTGACTTTGGCAGTTTGATACACGCTCCGATTATTTTTATTTATTTTTTTATTTTATTTTTTTTTTGGTGCACAAAAAGTACTTTGCTTTATATTATTAAGGTTAAACCACTGTAGTCACATGAACTGTTTTAAATATGTTTTTAGCACCTTTCTGGGCATTGAAAAAGGAAATGATCTTGCTGGCAATGCAGGCCTCACTGAGCCATTGGATTTTATTAGAAATATCTTAATTTGTGCTCTGAAGATGAACGAAGGTAACGACATGAGGGTGAGTAATTAATAACATAATTTTCATTTTATGGGTGAACTAACCCTTTAAGAATTTCAGCCTTTAATTACTGTTACTTTAAATCCCATAAAAATGTAAACAAATTTGAACTCAGAAAGATATATAGAAGATGTGTATTCAAGTGATTGTCTGTATGAATTGTGTTTTAAACTTTTCTTTAGATCTGGGGAAAAAGGAAACAAAAGGATAGTTGAAAAACCCATATGCACACAAACACTGACTTTCATGTTCAGATGTTGACCCTGTCTCAGCCAAACTTTCAGCCTGTTATAGGATGGTCTTTGGCTTTTCCTTGACCTTTGTCAGAATAAGCCTCTTTTGGGAACAGATGTCCTATATTGCTATGACAACTCCAGGTCAGAACTAGACATTGCATTATTGAATCCCCTAACCACAGATCCTGACCTCTGAGCGGTGTCATCATATATGTGCGCTGTTGTCAAATTCATATGCTTGCCTTGTCAAAACAGAGAAGAACAGAGTTTAGCACCTGCAACACGACAAATGCATCCCAGCAGTTTTCAATGCAGCTTGTTCTTTGTTCAAGCACATAGAGAGCATGTGCATTTTACATCCGTTAATTATTTAATATGACCTTAATATGAATAATTTATCAACTGTAATACATTTTTACAAATAAATGTGTGATATTTGTTTTAATGTCTAGGCATATGTGGTGAAAAATCTAAAGTTAATCTTACAATTTTATGTATATTGTTGATAAGTGTGTTTAACAATTAATGTGTTATACTCCTGTAGGCATACATTATATAGTCATGGGAATGCATGCTACAGTGCACAAGGGACAACACATAATGAAATAAAAAGGCAGCTTCATCCAATATTAAAAGCCAAAATTAACACATTACTTTGATCCAGATGTTACACTGCCATTGCCAGAATCCAATTACTCACTCTCGGGGGGAGGGTACTGGGGGTAGGACAGAGTAGAGCTAGTGGTGTCTATTGATTTGCCTGTCAGCACAAAGACCCGTGGTGGCTCTGTCTTTGACCGCACTCATGCCTGCACTGTGCATGTGATAGGGATGAATGGGAGGACAGATGGAGATAGGGCCACACTGGAGAGTGTATTGTCAGCCTTTAAACCCCGCATTTCTGACATCCCAGAGTCGTGACAAACATACCATTTGAATTAGGACTGAACAATTAATCAGAAAAATAATCATGATTATGATTACAACAGCCATGATTAACTAAATGTGAAAATTGTTGATTACAGTATCATATTTATATTTACTCCAGTTGTATCAAAGGTCACAACATATAATGTGTTTTTTTTTTTTTTTTTTTTTTCTGCGTTGAGCATTGTAGCCAATCACAAACATGCCTGTTGAGCGCATTAATGCATTGGCTAGTCAGAGGCTTTAAATCACTGTACAGAATAAATCTGCTCAAATCAGCAGATTTTTCTTCAACGCAAGCTCACTAACTATGTTCTAAACTTTCACAAATCTTCTCATTATAACTAACAAAGTGTAGACACAATGTAAATAAGAGATTCATTGTGCAGTGTAGGCAGCTTCACTGATTATAATGGGTGTTTTTGCAAGAGTGCAGAACTCAATGAGCTTGCACTGAAATGAAGTGATTGACAGCTTCAGTGACAAGAGGGTGAGTAATTGATGACAGAATTTTAATTTTTGGGTGAACTAATCCTTTAAACATGACTTGGCTTGAACATAAACCATGAATGCTTGAATCTGATTGGTTAACAAACGTTCTAAGTCTGGGGTGTCCAAAGTCGGTCCTGGAGGGCCACTGTCCTGCAGAGTTTAGCTCCAATTTGCCTCAACACACCTGCCTGGAAGTTTCTAGTATGCCTAGTAAGACTTTGATTAGCTGGTTCAGGTGTGTTTAACTGGGGTTGGAGCTAAACTCTGCAGGACAGTGGCCCTCCAACAGCAGGATTGGACATGCTTAATAATAATTCTCTCTCTCTCTCTCTCTCTCTCTCTAACTGCATTATTCTGCTATCAATGGCTGAAGCCTCCATTACTAGCTCTAAAATGATGTTTTGGAATTAGCAATGGAGGCTTGGGATTAGATGCATAAGAAATTAGGCACATGTCATTGAGGCCTCATGAAAGTAACATAAACTGCACTAAAAACAACAGTAATTTCTTGGTCTTGTTCATCTCTCTATCTTGCAAACATTAACTGTCATAAAGCAGGGTTCCAGCCTCTGATCAAGCCAGATCACTGGCTTCTTTAACAGGCCTTTAAGGGGGTGAAATGAGATGGTCCTCACTGCAGAACACAAGATCCAGGGGTCCTAAACCTACCCGTCTCCACACCCTGATCCCTAAACCTACGCATCTCCACCTCCTGGATCTGGATCCAACTCCTGCCACTTTACATATCCCTAAACCTACCCATCTCCACCCCCTGAATCTGGATCCTAGACTTCGTGTTCTGCAGTGAGGAGCTACTGGGTGAAATACCATGGATTGTAAGATCTTAGCTGTCTGGACTGTCCAGAGGAGACAGACTGTTCTTATCACTCTAAGAGGATGAGTTCTTAATAGGAGGCAAAAAGAAGATAATACTAAACACCACATTTCCTCAAATAAGAGAATTATTTGAGGAAATGTGGTGTTTAGTATTATCTTCTTTGTTATTTCGATGTGGGAGTTGTACTAACACTTCTCTTTTGCTACCACTGATATTTTCTTCAGGATATTAATGTTAATATTTTGGGATAATCCATGTCCCAAATTTAAGCCTTCTACCAGTCTTAATGAGAAATACCTATCATTGATCAATCTGATTTTTCTTACAGTTTAGTTCATCCAGTCACTTTCATTATTAATTGGAACATGTGTACGTGATCACGTCATTTGGCTAGCAAATGTTTTATTTTCCTTTCGTTGCTTTCTGGTGTTCCTGTAGCTCAAACAGTAGAACATGGCACTAGCAATGCCAATGTCATGGGTTTGGTTCTGAGGGAAAGCAAGAACTGATAAAATGTGAACCTTGAATGCAATGTTACTCACTTTGGATAAAAAAACATTTGCCAAATGTAAATGTAGTGGTTTCTGACATACTCATACAGAAGGGTTTTATTTTATTTATTTTTTTACACCTCATTGTTCATACGGATAAGGAGAAAGACAAAGCTTACAGTGGCTCTAGTACTCAAACCTTTAACTATATCCTAAATGTCACAGAATGTCACAGTGAAGCATGGAATGAGCCCAGGCTTGCCGCAGGTTAGTCCCTCTGTTCCCTCAAGTAACTAAACTCTTTGTTTCTCTAGTATGTGCAGGTTGTGTATGTGCTTCAGAGATCTGGTTAATATGGCATCACCCTAACCATTGATGTAATTCATACCATTTACTGCTGTGAGCAGAAGAGCCTTTCATTTATTATTATTTTTTTAAATCTAATAAAAGAATATTGTGTTTTTCTATCTTTTCTGTAGATATTCTCTAATTGTATATAATATCAGATTATGTAATTTTCATATGAAATCAGAGCCATATTTTTTTCTGACCCCATTTATATATATATATATATATATATATATATATATATATATATATAATGAATAATTAGGATTAAAAGATAAAATAAGGGCAATTGTTACAGGCTGCTGTGTATAATCCAAGGAACAAGGAGCAGGACATGGAATGAATGATTATAAGACTTTTGATTACCACGAAAAGTGAGTGCATACATCAAACAACTAACATAACAATAAATACTGGACAAGTATCTAAGGCTATGTTCACACTGTCACTCCAAATCTGATTATTTGTGTATCCGATTGGAATCTGATCTAAAATTATTGACTGTTCACATTGTGTATCGCAACTGTTAAGATCCGATTTGTGCATTCCGTGGTGCTCTTTTGTTTACCAGAATATCTGCATTGGTTTCTATGGCAATGAGGTTGCGTTGCTAGGTATATGCCAAAAACAACAACAAATGCAACATGGAGGGGTTTGCAATACAGATGTTGCCTTATTTACAACATGACAACGTGTAGCTGCCGCACTGGACTACTGCATCTTATGAGGCAGCGACAGAAACACATGAGGGTGGTAGGCGTGGCTTTATTGCATGCTGTCATCTCAAAATATGTCTCCTATATTGTCATTTTTTGTTCGTCCAGCATTTTGCAACAACACAACCTTGTTTCTGCAGCAACTTTCAGCATATTTCTTACCGTTTCAGTTTTATGTGGCATGAGAAAGTCACATAAACCACACGAAATCTGATCAGAGAAGTCAGACTGAAATGGATTTCCAGAAATGCGAATTCCAGAAATTTGAATAGAATTTTAAACCACATATGAATGTAGCTTTTCATGTGATTTGTTGCTCCTCACACTTGCTAAATCGGATTTCAATCAGATATGCAAAAAAATCAAATTTGGACTGACAGTCTGAATGTAGCCTAGGAAAATCGCAGGGCTTAAATACACAGGGAGTAATCACTGAAACAGCAAACAGGTGTGGAACACAAATCAGCAAACATGGTAACTAATAATGACAGGGGACACTGGCAAACTGGAACAGAATGAAACAACAAAACCAAAACAGAACGAGGTATAGTAATAAGCAACAACAACAAAACAATTTTGTAATAAACAAAACAACAACAACAACAACAACAACAAAAACTAGAATACAGCTGAAAATTTTAAGAAGAGCCTTCTGTGTGAACACAAATTCTGGAAATTTTTAAACATTGTGAAAAATGCTATATACATAAACTTGACTTGGGCTTCATGGGACTGTCCAAGATGTACGTGAATGTAAGCACAGAATATGGGAATTCTCTGGCAGTGTGAGCATAATCATGCAATGACACAACAGTTATCAGAATGACTTTTCATGAATTTTTCCAGAATCTCTGTGTGAAAGAGAAGTCAGTTGCATCACCTTTAGTTAGTGACTCCCCAACATTGATGAACATTAGGGATGTGCCTGAAGTTGAACACATTAAGCAAGCCATGAATAATTACTTAAATTAATAAGGAATTCTACTAAATAATTAGAAAAGAAAATATTTTTTAGGCCGTTAGACAAGCACAAGGTAAGCCATATTTTAATTAACATAGCCTATTTGAAACTAGAGCAATGGTGAGTCTGTGTTGCTAATATAACTAAACTTAATGAATGAAAATATGCTTTAGGTTTTGCTGCACATCATGAACATGCACTTGATCTCAACAGTGCTTCTCCTGTATGTCCTTTTGACCTGGAGAATCTAACACAGCACACTGAGGAATACGCCAGTGTGAAATGTTACAGATGATGCCTAGGAGCTGGCTCCTGTGTGTTACATCAGCAGTAGTGCAGTTCTGTCGGGATCACTATCGTCAAAGATGACTTGCGGTTAACATACAGTATGGATTGGCGGTATGGTTCTGTTCTGGGCAAAAACTCCCTCCCCATCCATACAGCCTAGCATGGATAAGAGCAGGGAGAGCAGCGATGCAATTGATATTATGCATTGCAATATCATTAATTTTCTTAATGACAATAATTAATGTATCAACATAATTGAAGAATGAGTTTGATCAAAAGAAATATCAGAAGGGCAAGTCTTGACTGGACAAAGGAGGAGCTGGGGATGGAGAGGGGTAATTAGCTCCTGAGCAATGCGCTAAAGCTACTGATAATACTGAATGGACCATATATATATACGAATGTGGCGATAGGCGTCGTATTCCTAGGTCAATGTGAATCAGCTGAGTGTCAGCTGATGCGAGCTTGACTAATGTGACCTGCCAGAACTAACGCTATACGCTTGATTAGTGTTTAGTTTGTCATTGAATCTGTGTTTTTAAACTAATCTATTAAGTGAATACATAGGAACACACACAGTTAAGTTTTAAGTTTTTTTTAAGTCTAGTATTGCAAAATTGTTATTGCACTGGGAAAGAACTGGTTTAACCAATGTTTGTTGAAGTGCAGTTTCATTAAATCGGTTTGGTATGAGTGTAACACAAGTTAATGTGTGTGCCTTAAAGTTTGCATGATGAGCACATTTCTCTTGATGTATTGATGAATTTCCAAACATATATATATATATATATATATATATATATATATATATATATACAGTGGGTACAGAAAGTATTCAGACCCCCTTAAATTTTTCACTCTTTGTTATATTGCAGCCATTTGCTAAAATCATTTAAGTTCATTTTTTTTCCTCATTAATGTACACACAGCACCCCATATTGACAGAAAAACACAGAATTGTTGACATTTTTGCAGATTTATTAAAAAAGAAAAACTGAAATATCACATGGTCCTAAGTATTCAGTCCCTTTGCTCAGTATTTAGTAGAAGCACCCTTTTGATCTATTACAGCCATGAGTCTTCTTGGGAAAGATGCAACAAGTTTTTCACACCTGGATTTGGGGATCCTCTGCCATTCCTCTTTGCAGATCCTCTCCATTTCTGTCAGGTTGGATGGTAAACGTTGGTGGACAGCCATTTTTAGGTCTCTCCAGAGATGCTCAATTGGGTTTAAGTCAGGGCTCTGGCTGGGCCATTCAAGAACAGTCACGGAGTTGTTGTGAAGCCACTCCTTCGTTATTTTAGCTGTGTGCTTAGGGTCATTGTCTTGTTGGAAGGTAAACCTTCGGCCCAGTCTGAGGTCCTGAGCACACTGGAGAAGGTTTTCGTCCAGGATATCCCTGTACTTGGCCGCATTTATCTTTCCCTCGATTGCAACCAGTCGTCCTGTCCCTGAAGCTGAAAAACACCCCCACAGCATGATGCTGCCACCACCATGCTTCACTGTTGGGACTGTATTGGACAGGTGAAGAGCAGTGCCTGGTTTTCTCCACACATACCGCTTAGAATTAAGGCCAAAAAGTTCTATCTTGGTCTCATCAGACCAGAGAATCTTATTTCTCACCATCTTTAGCAAACTCCATGCGGGCTTTCATGTGTCTTGCACTGAGGAGAGGCTTCCATCGGGCCACTCTGCCATAAAGCCCCGACTGGTGGAGGGCTGCAGTGATGGTTGACTTTCTACAACTTTCTACCATCTCCCGACTGCATCTCTGGAGCTCAGCCACAGTGATCTTTGGGTTCTTCTTTACCTCTCTCACCAAGGCTCTTCTCCCCCGATAGCTCAGTTTGGCCGGACAGCCAGCTCTAGGAAGGGTTCTGGTCGTCCCAAACGTCTTCCATTTAAGGATTATGGAGGCCACTGTGCTCTTAGGAACCTTAAGTGCAGCAGAAATTTTTTTGTAACCTTGGCCAGATCTGTGCCTTGCCACAATTCTGTCTCTGAGCTCTTCAGGCAGTTCCTTTGACCTCATGATTCTCATTTGCTCTGACATGCACTGTGAGCTGTAAGGTCTTATATAGACAGGTGTGTGGCTTTCCTAATCAAGTCCAATCAGTATAATCAAACACAGCTGGACTCAAATGAAGGTGTAGAACCATCTCAAGGATGATCAGAAGAAATGGACAGCACCTGAGTTAAATATATAAGTGTCACAGCAAAGGGTCTGAATACTTAGGACCATGTGAAATTTCAGTTTTTCTTTTTTAATAAATCTGCAAAAATGTCAACAATTCTGTGTTTTTCTGTCAATATGGGGTGCTGTGTGTACATTAATGAGGAAAAAAAATGAACTTAAATGATTTTAGCAAATGGCAGCAATATAACAAAGAGTGAAAAATTTAAGGGGGTCTGAATACTTTCCGTACCCACTGTATATATATATATTATTGTATAAACAAACAAACAAACAAATGGGGGTTTCTGTGAAGTGGTTTCTAATACAGTTTCTGAGAGACCGATCGGAAATTTGACATCTTTCCTTCCTCTAACTGCCATAATTAATCTCTCTGCATTTTCTTCCTCTTTCGGAATGCATTAGTGGAATTTTTAATTTTGCTGTTAGAGCAAATGGGAATGATTTTTGCTATTGTCTCCCACTTACCTCTATAGAAGTTTATCCGGCTATAGTTTATTTACATGTTCCAAACATGGAAATGTGAAAAAGAGACCATAACACTTGAGTGTGGACCGTGAAGGGGCATATCACTTGTTTAGCCCACTGAACTCTCAATTCACAATTCAGTCATTCTTTTTCACAACAAAGACAGAATGGATGAATTATATGTGTGTAACTGTGACTCATGACAAGAAGATGATTAGTAAATGTGTAGACATGCAAATTTTAAAAAAACAAAAAATATATATATATTAAACCTGTTCCATTTTTGGTACAAATCAATTCAATGGGCCCTATTTTAACGATCTAAACGCATGATCTAAAGTGCACGGCACACGTGCACTTAGGGCATGTTCAAATCCACTTTTGCTAGTTTAACGACAGGAAAAATGGTCGGTCTAAAAGGGTTGTCCCTATTCTCTTAATGAGTAATGGGTGTGTTTTAGGCGTAACATGCAATAAACCAATCAGAGTCTCATCCTTCATTCCTTTTAAAGGGCGCACAAACGGGCGCAAATGCATTTGCTATTTAAACAACGTGGCACAGGATGTGAAAATGATAACTGCGTCGGGCCGATACTAGCAAAAAACACTTGCGTCGCACCTGGCGCCGTATTGCGCCGGGTGTATGATAGGGCCCTGTGACTCAATTATAACTTATGTTTTTTTTTTTCATCGCCACCTACTGGTGAAAACGTAAAAATCAAGAAATGGTAACGTTTTACTGTTTACTGACAAACCCAGGTTTTTCTGAGGATGTTGCAGACTTTGTCAGCAGTCTTTGTCATGCATAACAACCCTGGCATGTTTGGCATATGAGCTCTGGTGGTCTGGCATCTGATGCTGGAGAGGGCATGTAAATGAATGAGGGGAAATGACGGCGGTTTACTGCACTTCCCATAGTAATTTCACACCTGTCATCCCCCGTGAGAGGAGCTCACCTTTACATGAGAGAACACATTATACCAATACACACTCTCACAGTGTGTTTGGCTCAGGCCTCTTCTTAGGATTAAAAGAATAGCTCACCCCAAAAATCTGTCCTTATTCACTCACCCTCATGTCATTCAGAACCACAGTAGAAGAAGCTCTTTTCCATGCAAGAAAGTGGATAGCAACCCTGACTGTAAAGCTTGATTAATTATCCAGTGAAAAACTAGCCTTCCATTTTCACCAGATTCTCCAAATGTTCATGATACAATATGTCCTTCACACCTCTCTATGTTCAAACTTGGTACATTGACAATACACCCATCAACTAATGATATTATATGTCTGTCTGTCTGTCACATGACAAGAAAGTCAGCCTTTTAATGCTAGTCACATGCAACTACATTTTATTTAATACTATTTTTGCTTCTTTTAACAAACCGTTTCATGTTTAGGAAGCTCCCTTTTTTCCAACTACTGTTACATATGTATGTATGTATGTATGTATTTTTATGAGTAACACATGCAAATTTAAATTTCTAAATTTGTTCAAAATTAATTTGTTAAATTATGCAGTGCAGATATTCCCAGTCCAGAGCTGAATTAAAGTCATGCTGTCTGTTTCCATGTTCTTCACTGTCAGACTTACTGTAGCAGCAAAGCTTGTGTGTGTGTGCATGCGTGCGTGTGGGGGTGCGTGTGGGCTGGGGGTAGGTGACTCTTGGGAAGCTAGACAAGCGGTCTAAACCTGGCCCTGATCTGTTAGACTCTGGGAATGCATAGTACTGCAGGAGATCAGTAAGCAGTCACTGAGGAATTACTTTGAAATTCAAAGAGCTCAAGGGAATGTAAAGTGTCCTAGAAGAGCACAAACACATACTAACTTAAAATATAAATAAATAAATATATATACACAGAGGCATGCGTTGTGCATTACAAAATGTACTGTAATGTGTAATGCTATTTCATATTTTCAAAATAAAATTAACGTTTTATCGATGAATATATTGATTTAAAAATACATTCTTCTTTAAAACACAATGATCTTGCTAAAGGAGTGAGCCATAGGTATATTTTGAATTTGACACCAAATATATGTGTAAAGTTCATGTTAATTAGCTGTTTCTCTTTGCTAAAGTTCACCTCAATTACAGTAGATATGCACTACCCTCAGATATATTGTGGCAATTTGTCAAATCTGGTGCTGTGTTTAGCACATGTACACAGGAACAACCACACGATGTTTGTTTGCTTGCGTGTCAGGATGTTACAATCTGTAGGACCTCTACGCAAGGTCATCTACAGTACATTGTTTATAAAGCAAAAGGTCACAATCAAATGTAAACATGTAAAACAAAATTACAACAGAGAAAATGCATATAGCCCATATTAATTCCTTCCTTGTTGTAAATTACAAAAGCATATTTTAATATATTACATTTAATGCAAGTCATTACCATTGTGAATGTTAGCACAGTTAGATTTAGTTATGTACTTAGTAAATTCTCATTGTCCTGAAGTAGAGGTCACAGACCAAGTCACACGAGGTGGTTGAGATAAACAGGACGAGCACTCACGTCCGCTGATCGCCCCCTGAAAGGTGTTTGGTATCGGACCTGACCATTTGGGACACTTTTACATGGACAGATCAAACTTCAGAAATGAAATCCAGCAGGTCACCTTTAGGATATTTTTTTTTCTTCTTATTTGTGCATGTAAATTGAACCTGCCATGATGGGTCTAAAATTAGCTTATGTACTGTATGTGAACATACAGCGGCTCTGCAAAAGCACAAAAAGATTGTCTATAGTCTAGAATCGGACGGCTTATACTGTAAAAATACATAAATTTGATTAATATTTCTGTATACAATATTTTAAATAATTGGTCTCCATTTCAGAGTAGAATACACATGATACACATCCGAAATGTGGATGTTTGCGTCAAACTTTAAAATAAAATAGCAAAAATACATTTTAAGCTAAATATTTTACAGATACAAGTTTATAACTTTAAATATTAATCATTAGATAATCATTAGAGATGCTCTATCATCATTTGTTTGCAGATGCAACTTGGCTTGATATTTTTGTTACTTGATGATGCATTGAAATTTATGTTTAAATGTGGCTTAAGTGTACAAATATGTCCTGACAGCCACTGTGAAAGTTTAAGTTGCATTTAATTTATAAAATAGTTTTTCTAAAGTGTATCACTGTGCCGACTGCATACCAAATGAGATGTTGTAATGAAGCAATGATTTGCATTTACAGACTTCTGATATTTTCATACAGTTCAGATCTTCTCAAAAAAAAAAAAAAAAAAAAAAAAAAAATTCTTCAAATGAACAGCTGCTTAACTCACTCAAGCATCAAGCATATCTTATCATGCCACAGTTGTGTAATCAAACACCTCTGTCACCGGTGGCACATTTCTGAGGAGCTCTAAGTGGCACTTGTTTGCACACAAGCAGCGTTTGATGGTACAAAAACTGTTTGCACTTTGAGTGTCGCCCTTTAACAACACGTCTCACCGCTATTTGCATAATATCCGTCAAACAGTTGAGTGTCTTACAAGTTGCGTGTTACGCAAAACCTTAAAGACCTAGAGAGCATCTCTTTTTTTTTTTTTTTTTTTTTTTTTTTTTTTTGCAGTTCAGTCCTTCATATCTGTGCATGATACGTGAATTTCGGCCTCTTATGACACATTTATGCCAGAACGGCACAACCTGTGCCTGATTTTTGCAGATGGCAACAAAAAAACTTCTTATCGCAGCATTTGTTAGGAACAGAAAAGGAGTTTTTTCCCCCTTATGTGATTATGTGTTTGTTTATTTATTTTTCTGCTGAACGCAGCTGCTTGGACCCCTCCATGCAGAAACACCCAATATGGCTCCACGGCTGTACACAAGGCTGGGGGCCAAGAGGGCCGATTTTTAGAGAAAGGCACCAGTAGAATATAACTTGCAATGGCTCCCAGTTGGTATAATTTTCAGACATCCCCCTCCCGTTTACTTTCATCTTTTTTCTTCTTCCTTCACCCCTGTGCACGTAGCAGTGTATGTTTGCTGACATGAGCACTCAGGCAAGCTGGTAACAGCTCTCATAGTACCGCATCTGTTATTGAACAGTCAGTCGTACGCACGGCACAGGAAAACTCAACTGGAATCTCAATAGTGTCACGGCTGTGAGCAGAGTGTAATTCCCCATCACTATCACAGAGGAGTGTACAGAATTCATGAAGTACCGCAGACTTGTCCCGGTAAAACACACCTGCCAGTCATAGTGCAGAAAAGCAGAGAGAATGCAAGCAAAATTATTTAAGTATTTTTTCCCCTCCTCTCTATTATATGATGTATGGCTGATTTGGTGTGTATTTATAAGTCGGTTACAGTATATAGTTAAAATGATCAAGATAAGGTCATTTTTATTTCTGATTTGATATAGGCCTACAGCACATAAAACGAGTCAAACATGCATTCTTGGGGTTAGATTGTGTTGGAATGTATTCCCTTGTGAAAAAAAGTGCCCCGAATTTTATTGAATATGCACTTGTACTGTAAAGTAGGCCTATTAAAAGTATATTTAAAAAAAATGTAATTACAGATAATATAATATTAATGAAATAAAAGTATATTTTGTCTGTGCTATAATAAACAAACAAACAAACAAACAAAAAAGGCGTTTTATCATTTTGATCAGTTTTATTCTTTCAGGAGACACAAAACTCTATTACAATCTAGAACATCCTCCAGATTTGTATAATTCCTTATATGTACATCATTTTTTGTTACCTGTGTTGAGCATCACCTCAGCATCACCCGTCTGCCTCCTGGAGATGTGATGCTAGCTGTGCCAGCTGCTGCTGCTGCTCACTAATCTTCAACAGAAACTGAAACAAAGAAATTACTGTTTATAGACACAGTTTTTGCACTGTAATAATACCCATTTCACAATATCAAAATGTAGATTTACTGAAATGGCAATTCTATTCAAGTTTGCATACTTGCAGACAGCTATGCAGTGTGCAAGTAGCCTTGCCATATCCCAAACATACAGTTTTTACATTTTTTTTTTTTTTGGTCAAATAATAGTTTATCATATTGGTTGCTGTTCTTTCACATTTTAAAATAATAATAATTCAATCAAAAATGAGTATAAGCATTGTAAATGCAGTAATACAGTTTATACATACCAATCGCAGAGTCCTCTCCTCTCGTGTGTCCTCCCCATTGTGTCGCTGGCCGAGGCAATAATCACTTTAGTTTCACTG
Organism: Ctenopharyngodon idella; assembly: GCF_019924925.1. Taxonomy (NCBI): domain Eukaryota; kingdom Metazoa; phylum Chordata; class Actinopteri; order Cypriniformes; family Xenocyprididae; genus Ctenopharyngodon; species Ctenopharyngodon idella. The sequence continues at coordinate 10,697,234 of NC_067237.1, forward strand.
TCAAAGATCTCTTTTATCAATGCCATTGATGCTTTTCCGTTGCTAGATGTGATTATCGAAAATAAAACAATCCATAAACTATAAATCCTCATAAAAACTCACAAATACTTCAGTCAAGCCAGCTTGCGCGTCAACCGGAACTGAATGTGAGAGATCAGCCTGTGTCAAATTTCTCGGTTTCTGAATGGACAGTTGACTCGATTGACATGTCCCCACGAATGCTAACTTTCGGGCATGATTTATATACCATCGACATGTCCTCAGAAAACGTTAGCACGCTTTGATCGATGGTTTGGAGATTGCGTATTTCTTCTGCACATCCGCGACAAAACAGTTGATTATTTACGAATGAAAGCTCACAGAAACGTGAAAATGGTCTCATTTGAAAGAAAATATCCTAAGCTAGTTTGTAGCTTTTTTTATACTGTTTTAGTTTGATACTGACTTAAGCAGCCCTTATCAAATGTGCGGGGGTCAATTTCTGTCTTTTTAAAACTGCGGGGGTCCTGACCCCCCGTCCCCCGTGCAAACGGCGCGCCTGCTTTCATGACTGTTTCTTAACACACTCTGGTACATTAAAAAAATGCACTTTGTAATAATGCAAAATTATAATAATATAATTAATGTCAAAAGTTTTTACTTTAAAATGGATTTTAAATCATTGTTTTAATACTTTTTTGCCATGCTTTAATGAAGTACACTTATTTTGGTGTTGACTAATATACTAAAGCACATGTAAAGTACTTGATTATAATTTTAACTGTAGTGTCCATATTACATTTAAGGTTAACATAATTTTAAATGTACTAAATTGCAACTTTATCATCACAAATGTGTAAATAAAAATATATTTAAGGCGAGACACTACAGGTGAATAGGGATTTTTTTTTTAAGTTAGAAGATATCACTGTGTAACTTCTCCAGTTTATTACCGGCATAAACATAAGAAAAAAATCTATTACAAGTTTTGTGTAAATTGATGTTTTAATTTGCAAATGAGGCCTTATATACTTAAATATACGCTCATTTGCATACATTTCCAAAAATAAAATCTGGAAATTGGAAAGGTCCAGGTTTAAAATTCTTGGTTCTATTTGTTGACATATTAGATGAAAGGGCTTTTACAGAGGGGATTCTGGATATCTTATTTTGTGCTTTAGTAAATTAGAGAATACTGACAATAGCCTTAAAAAATCTATTTTCTAGTTTTTTTGAGTAAAAGGACCTATAACTCAGGATAGGAATGATTTATCAACAAATCCCTCTGTAAAAGCCTTCAGAATATAGATAGGAATAAAACTGTAAAGTTTGGTGTATATAAGTTCTGCTGAAGTGGAGATTTCTGACTCAGAACAGGAGAAAAAACTCATTTTGAGAAAACGTCCTTTAAAGATATTTACTGTAATTGAAATCTATAGACGCAAATAGATAAAGTGCTATAAGATATACACTTAAAAATGTATTTTGGATGTTTTCTTTCCACCAGTCTGAAAAAACACTTTATGAAAAGCCAAAAAGTGTAAAATCTCAAAATTGACAAGCGCCTGAAAAACAGTGTTTTTGCCTGTAGTGTCTCCCCTAAGACTTACAAGTTTCAACATAAATTGCCTTAAAGTGTATTTTACCATAAATGCTTGTCAGGACATTTGGCAGTACACCATATTGCAGAGACAATAGAAATAATTATGAAATTACATAGAAAAATGAATTTGACTACTGAAGTGAGTCCCAAAAAAAAAAAAAAAAAAAAAAAAAAAAAAAGCCCTTTAAAGTAAATTTAGTGCAATTAAGTGTTCAAAAACATTATATTCCGTTCACAAGTATGTTATTTTCACATTATCATTTTTCTTCACAAGGGTTACCTTTCAGAAATGTTCACAAGTACAAATTAACAAATAAATGCAAGCCATTTTGTAACTGTTTCAAAAAGAATCACAGTAACAAAACAGTACACATATTATATGTGAATTAACTAATAGATACAAAATGATCTGTATGCATTTTAATAAGGGAAGTTATCATATGTGAAAATAGTGGCCCCAAAGAGTACTTGGACATTTCATTAAACTGTTGTAATTGTTATTGCATTAGATTAAAAAAAAAAAAAAATGCTGCACAAGCAATTTTCAGAACAAACTTCACTTTACTGAGCCATTTTTGCAATGACTTTTAACCATGGATTTTAGTGGATATAAATGTTTCCTTCAAGTTCATAATGATGACCAAGCAGAGTAACCACAAGTGTAGTACATGTAGCTATGCTTGCTTGCTTTATTTATTTATTTATTTATTTATTTATCTATCTATCTATCTATCTATCTATCTATCTATCTATCTTTTTGTGAAAAGTTTTTGCTCAAACAAACATACTTATCATTCTTTAAAATAAATGCCACTTGGTTTCATATGTTCATGCCTAATGGCCTACATTTCCAAATACTAGATCTCATGCATGTGTGAATTCCATATGTTAACTACATGTGCACTTTTACTGTATTGGAGGTATTAATTACTATTATACTGCTGAGATTATTTTAATCACGTAGTGTACAGTATATCCACTAACTCTATCTCCGCATCGTGCAAATCTACTATTTACTGAATGTTCTACAGCACCCTTACTCCCTGCTGCCTTAGAGAGAAAGAGACAGCATAGATTAATGCATAGCTTAATCTAATTCTACATTCTACAGTCACCCTCTTTCACTCTTGTTCTATTGCTATTAATCATTCTATTGCTAATAATCAAAAAAGATTAAATCATTCTGCTCAGAGCCACTGCAACACTCTAAGATCAATCCATCAAATAACCAAAACATAAATCTGATATTGTTGTTCTAACACTTTTAATAACATACGTCTGAATATTGCTGTGTGCACTGGAGTGATTTATTGGTCAAAAAACTGCTATCAGCCTCGCATAAGGAAGCAAATGCTGGTGGTCTGCCAATAATCCCATTAACAGCATTGTTCAAACTCATTACGCATCCTGAAACAAAATAATAATCACAAATCTACAAAGTCGAAATTCCTCTGAATAATGTTGCCAGTTATTAAGTTCTCTTCTTCCGTCAAAAATCAAAATGCAAGGTGCTTTTGCACGGAACTCTGTACTCCACGTGTTAATGTTTGCCAAGTGAATTATGAATGCAGGGAGGTGCAGTGCTGGTGCAAAGCTGATCTATGCTGAAGCTTCAGTTCATTCACTTAAAAGAAACATGGACAGCAGCCCAGGATGGCACCTCAAATTCTCAGTGTGTCTTAAAAACACACTGAGAATTAAGCATTTAGATGAACAAATACTAAGGTGATATGTTTGAAAGGGCTTCAATAAAATTAGAATGATCTTATTATTATTATTTTAACTTTAAAAAATTGAACTAAAATAACACAGAGACGTTCATCATGTCAGGCACTGAAAGAGCAGCAAGACAAAAATGCTTATGTTTAAATTCTTTAATTTGTATGACAGGAAAATATTTGTGCTGTTAGTTATGATTTTCTTTAAACAAAAGAAAAATGTGTAATTCCTACTATTTTATCGTATTTCATTGTTAAGAATGATCAAGTGCATCTAAGCATTTGACCTGTAGTGTATATATGAGATAACATAGGCTGGAATCTCACCACTCCACTCTGATCCCTTTCCTATTTATACAAATGTTTGTTTTTTTCTGTATCCTACTCAAACACCTTTCCATGAACCTATATCAAGCCTTAAAACATTTGTGGAAGTGGTGAATTTTTGGGAGGTGCATAAACTTATCAACACTAGTTCTTTCTTAATCTTTCAGGATCTCTCTGGACATTAATAGTAAGGAAGACTTGAGAAGCAGGTTTTGACTAGAAGGAAAATTAATCTACGCTGTCACATTCAGCTATGTTGAAAGTGAGTTTCTGATTTGAATGCTGGTAATTTGCATAACTTGTGAATAACTTATTTCCCCAAAACTATTTATGTATTCTCCTTTACTTCTCCTTTCATTTCCCATAAGTCTAAGCTCAGGACAAGCCAAAAATTACACTGCTTGGTTTCTTTAGTTCCCTAACAATAACTGGCAAACCCTTTAACTTCACAAAGTCTAAATTTAAAGGTAAATTTAAATGAAATATTCCTGTAAATATAGCTAAATATATTTTGTCTTTAACAGTTGTATTTCAGGGAAATAACTTGCATTGAAAAGTATTGAATTGAGCTTTGTTTGGACATTATAATGTATACATGACTAAAAGTTTTATAGCAGGTAAACAGGTGACAAAAAGCTTACTCAGACACACATCTCCTAGTCTTTCCTTAGGACATAAGGATTGTGTGTGTGTGTGTGTGTGTGTGTGTGTGTGTGTGTGTGTGTGTGTGTGTGTGTGTGTGTGTGTTTGAAGTGCATATGGAAAGGATCATTAGGAGGAGTGGTGAATCGTTTGGTATAAATCGAGTCATTAGGTATCCATTTGTGGCAGAGTAGCTTCCATATGACAGAGTGGGGTGGCAGGTCCTCTCTCTGCGCCAAACGGCTTCTGTTCTGCACTCACATAAACAGACAAACAGATTGGCTCGTTTGCATTTCTCTGCTGGGAGACAGTTGGCAACAGTTTATAGAAAACCTTTAACTTTTACTCCCTCTCCCCTTTTATTCGCTATATTTCACACATTCTGCTTTAAATTGTTTAGAGCATTTTTTTTTTTTTTTTTTTTGTGTGTGTGTGTATGTTGTTGTGGGTTTCATATTTACAATTGTGGGTATTCAAAAAATTAATTTTGTTAATATAATTTTATTTATTCTGTTTTGCTCCTGCAAAGTCATAAAAAAACATACCATCAAAAAATGTTAAGAACATTCATAAGACATTAAATTGTCCAGGAAACACAAGCAGAACAAATTTCTAAAAAAAAAAAATTAAAAAAAAAAAAAAAGGAATACAATATAACTCAAAAGTCACCTACTCATTCTTTATCATTTTCCACATTAGTAACAAAATAAATAAATAAATAAATACATTTTAAATAATAATAATAAAAAAAAAACTTATTTTAGGTATATTCTCTCAACCATCTTTAGGTGCATTCTGGGATACCTTTCTTAAACAGTTGTGAAGTACGCAGTTTGCCTGACATTTGTAATTAATTAAATATCTTTAAAGAAATTGTTACGCTGACAATTGATTTGTATTTATAAAATTTATTTCAAGTTTGAAATGCACTAGTAGCTGACTGTAAACTGTAGCACAATAAAGTTAGAAACATTCATGCCCGGTTTCACAGACAAGGCTTAAGCCAGACTAAAATGCATGTTTGATCTGTCTTAAAGGGTTAGTTCACCCAAAAATGAAAATTATGTCATTTATTACTCACCCTCATGTTGTTCCACACCCATAAGACCTTCGTTCATCTTTGGAACACAAATCAAGATATGTTTGATAAAATCCGATGGCTCAGTGAGGCCTCCATTGCCAGCAAGTTCATTTATTTTTTTAATGCCCAGAAAGGTACTGAAAACATATTTAAAACAGTTCATGTGAGTACAGTGGTTCAACCTTAATATTATAAAGTGACGAGAATACTTTTTGTGCGGCAAAAAAAAAAAAAAAAAAAAATTGCAACTTTATTCAACAATATCTAGTGATGGGCGATTTCAAAACACTGCTTCATGAAGCTTCGTGAAGTTACGTGAACTATTGAAATTTCGAAACACTTATGACATAACGAAGCCTCGTTTATTGAAATCACATGATTTTGGTGCTCCGAACCACTGATTCAAAACAAAAGATTCGTAAAGCTTCGAAGCTTCATGAAGCAGTGTTTTGAAATCACCCATCACTAGATATTGTTGATTAAAGTCATTATTTTGGGGTTTTTTTTGGTGCACAAAAAGTATTCTCATCGCTTTATAATGTTAAGGTTGAACCACTGTACTCACATGGACTGTTTTAAATATGTTTTTAGTACCTTTCTGGGCATTGAAAAAGGAAATGATCTTGCTGCCAATGCAGGCCTCACTGAGCCATCGGATTTTATCAAAAAGATCTTAATTTCTGTTCTGAAGATGAACTAAGGTCTTACATGTGTGAAATGACATGAGGGTGAGTAATTAATGACTGAATTTTCATTTTTGGGTGAACTAACCCTTTATCTGTAAGCAACGTGCACTGACATATCTTAAAATATGTCAGATGTCAGTGCCATTGTTTTGTCTCAAGATGCACACCAGTAATGTTGTTTTCTAAGGCACGTTTATAAAAGCTACTTTATTGTCGTAAATGAATTAAGACCTAATCCTGGCTCAATCTAAGCCTTGTCTGTGAAACCAGGCATTAGTGTTGTATATAACATACTGCTTCACACACTTTTAAATAGTAGCAGTATACAGTGTACACTTTGCCGTATGCAGTAAGAAGTACACTAGCATTCCATTCTGTACATAGACATTGCTCACACTCTTCATGCTGAAATTCATCTTCTGCTCTCTATTTTGGTCCATTACCAGAAGCAGGGCAACCACTCAACTGATGCTGAAATGACATTAATTATGACTGCAGACAGAAATAAGCACTTATAGACAATCATGCTGTCAGCAATACAATCTCAGCCCTCTTGTGGCCACAGGCACATTCAGTTTATTTTATACCACTACGTCAGTTTGACCGCCATTCACACCATGCGTCCAAATGTGCAGTTCATGGAAAAATCTCTTTTGAGGCTGTATTAGGTTGCCGAAATGACCTGTGGCTGCAAGTGTGCGTGCACTTCCATGCATCTGTGCCCCTGGGCGCCTCCCGTATGCGCTTGGTTTTGGCTGACTCTGTCACGCGTTGGCTGTAGATGTGTGAGATAGCGGAGTGCATCGACAGTGAGATAATTACCCGCCAATCACCAGATTTGGATAGATGGTGTGAGAGAGAAAAAGAGTGGAGGTGACTGACAAGCCAATAACTTACACCCACAACGACACGCGCACACACACCACTGTACAGCTGCAGTTTAACACGCCGTTCTGCTCTGGCAGAGCGTGGATGTGTGTTTGTTTGCTGAACACTTTACTGTGTCAAAGCAGCGTCTGTTCCGATATCACCTCTTGACGATGAAACAGAGAGGCCGTGAGTGAAGCGTTTGGCTGTATATCAAAACGCCCCACTTGAATGTTGTGCTGAGAGGCTAAGCATATGTTTTTTATTACTGTTTTATTATTATATATTAAAATACCAAATCCGGGTTCAAGAACTCAAGATCTGTTTTCTTTGAGAGGTGGGGCAATCTTGTTTCTTCCATTTTGTGTGTGTGTGTGTTTTATACAATGTGAAAGACAGGCCTTCTTTGAGTTTCTTACAATGTTTAAAATGACCAAAGTCATAGACACTCGCTGATAATAACCAGATGTTATCAACAGTACTTTCTTTGCTTTGTGTATTATTCACACACTTAACACCGTTAAGAACTATTTAGGGAGAGAGAGAAAATAATTCACAGAGACATTAAGTGCTAATTTTCATGTCTAGAACTTGGGTGGAACAAATTATGCCCTGTTCATGCTGGGTAAACTTTCATGGTCTCTGTAGAAAGATTTGACCAGAGAAAAACAACAAGGGTGGCCCACACAGACCTCCTGGTTTAAACTGAAATGAAATTAAATGTTTATCTAAACATTTCCTCATGCAGATATTTCCAGGTGTCCACAATAGTGCCGTTTTTCTTTACATTCCATTCATGATGTTTTGATTGGCCTAATTATACAATTTAAAGGGATAGTTCACCCCAAAAATTAAATTTTGTCATCATTTACTCACCCTCAAGTTGTTTGAAACTTGTATGAATTTCTTTCTGCTGCTGAACAGAGAAGAAGATATTTTGAAGAATATGGGTAAATAAACAGTATAGCCACTGACTTCCATAATATATATATATATATATATATATATATATATATATATATAGGCCTATATATATATATATATATTTTTTTTTTTTTTCCACACTATGGAAGTCAATGGCTACCTTCAACTGTTTAGTTACCCACATTCTTCAAAATATATTCTTCTGTTAAGCAGAAGAAAGAAACTCATACAGCTTTAGAAGTTGAGGGTGACTGATAACAAAATTGTTATTTTTGGCTGAATTATCCCTTCAAGGACAGGAACTAACCGTTTTATAAAATTATTTAAAATGAATAAAATTCGTAAAATATTAGTATACTAACAGCAGTGGCAGTGAATAACATGCTTGAGATATGAGAACAAAAGTGTAAAAATATTAAAATGCTAGCCAAGAAATTAGTCTTTGTAAGATAAAGGAGTCAGCCGATTTGTTCCAACCCTGGTGAGAAAAAAAAAAAAAAAGTAGGCTATACTTTATTGTATTTCAAATGTATTCCCTTTTCAATAGTACATTGCAAATATACTAACAAAAAAGTGTACCATCTTTAAATATATAAAAATTATATTAGCATCATTTTCACAATACAACTTTTAACATACTTTGAAATAATCCAGTATATTTTCTAAAAACATATTTTAGAAAAAATATACTTAAAATGAACGTTCTGTGTGCTTATTTGAACATTACTTTAAAATATATATTTAGGTATATTTTAAACTGCTCAAAATAGTAATTGTAACAATGCACTGAAAGTATATGTAAAAAATACATTATTTAATATCCTGAAGTTGTAGTGTATTTAAAGTTAAATTTGAGTATAATTTTTAAGTTTACTTATTCATGCTCGGAATTCATTTCGTTACTTGTGCATATTTCTTTCAGAAAGTGTTAAAATGTATGAGTAATGTGTTAAAAGCCCATTTTTAAATATATGCAGTGTAGCCTGCAATTTGCAAATATGTGTAAATATGATTAATAAGTTTACACTGGCAGAAAAGAATCATCTATATTAAACAACACATCAGCAGCACAAGTGCATGCAAGAAAATATGAGTTGAGTGGTTTGTCGGAATTCAAATGTCTCTTCAACTTGGTCTGTGACCAATCAGATTCTGTTGCTCACTGCCTCAGCCAATCAGAGCTGCTGACGTCACGGTACTCGTCTGAATCCCCCTCGCTCACTCACAGGAGGCTTGGGAATTCGGACCAGTTCCATCAAGTGACATCGCACCCTGACCTTGATGGCGACGACAACCGGCTAGAACTAAAATGGCCAACGCAATCCCGGAAAGAATTTTTGGAGGTAAGTTGTAGTACCAGTTATATCAGATCGCTAAATTATTCTTCTCAATCTCACAAACGAAAACTGTCGATGCTTAGTTTTGCGTTAACAAACGGAGAATGAGGTTTCAGCTTGATTTCTCCTTTTTGAGTTTGTTCGTGGTGGTTTATGGCACATGTATGCAGCACCAAAACGGCCCGTTAATATGGTTGGTCAAATCGCCCCGTACTCTGTACGATATTAATTCATAAAGAGTCGTATACGCTTGACTATGTACTAGAAACAATATCGACATGCCGTACTGCTAATCCTCACGTACTGTTCAAAAATATTATTGGTTCAATGTAGGATTTAGACAGACTATTGTAAACGTGAATAAAAAGTTGATCATGCTGTCTGACATTGTATCTTTTGTATATTCTGTTAACAGATGCTGTTCTTCACGAGTTTCTGCAGTCAACTGCCTCTGATGTGTAAGCGGCCATCAAGTGTAATAATGAGCAGCTCATCAGAAAATGGAATATAATGTGTAATTTGTATTTGTGTATAGAGGGTCAATATGGCCATTGGTCCAATAATGTTTTTTTTTTTTTTTTTTTTTTTTTTTTCCTTTCTGTGTTCTTTAATGAAAAACATGGTAAGTTTTGCTGAAACCATGAGAAGTTTAAATAAAAACCATTGGACTTGTTAAATATGTTTCTTCCTTAGTGATGTTGTTGTTACATTTTATTTATTTTAATGACATTGGGAAAATGTCTCCGAAGTAATTCATTAAACGGTAGTTAAATGGTAGCACGATTATAATACTGTATTGTGTGAGATTGTGTAATCCAAAGTACAGTAGTCAACATTTGAAGCGGATCAAAAAAATATAGTATATTTATAACACAAATAAACTGTACTTATAACACAAATAAAGTATACTTTATATAAATAAAGTATATTTATAACAAATAAAATGTACTTATAACACATAAAGTACACTTTAATATCACTAATCAAGCATGTAATTAGTCCCTACACAGGCATATACTTAAAGTGTACTAAGTATACTTGAAGTTGTTCCAATTTAGCACACAAAAGTACACTAAATATACTTAAAGTTGTGCTTTAAAACAACTTAATTACAACTAAAATATACTTAGTACAGAATTAGTGTTTCAAAATAGCACACTTCAAGTTAACTAATCATTAACACACTTGAAGTATACTAAAAATTAGTCTGGCTGCAAGTATACTTAGCATACTTTTTTTTCACCAGGGTAAAAAATTATTAAAATGTGCCATCACTGGCAAAATGTCATTTCCACAACAAAGTAAATAGTGATTTACAGTGGTGGAAGTGACATTTGGTTCAGGTGGGAAAAGAAACAAAAATCACCTATTATGCATGTACTGTATATTCACCATTGGCCATTGTTAGTGTAAAAAAATTTAATGAATTTAAAAAGTGTATTTTAAAAGTGTTTAATCTAAGTCCACATGACCAGTCAATGAAAAGGCACCCTTAGAACTGTTTTTTACACTTCGTTCCTTTGAAAATTTTGTAAAGATTTTTAAAAGGAAAAATCTCTAAAAATCTTTAAAAATCACTGAATCACACAGTATGAACAGCAAGATCTCTAAAGAAAGAGAGCCACTTGAGATGAGCATTTGATGGAGGAACAGATGGTTGTTAGCATAACTCTCTGCTTATTTTACTGGTGTTCACTGGTTGACTGATGTTAACCAGCCACACAAAAAGAGTCCACAGACAGTCTGACAGAGAGAAACAAGCAAGATAGTGAAAATGAGTACAAGGAAAAGCTTTTAAACAAGTTAAGGGAAGAGCTGCAGCTGATGAGAGAAGAAAAAAATGTGGCAAATTATTTATAATAATTATCTGAAACTTTATCTCTTTCTTTTATCCAAGCTTTCTGTGAACTTTGTCTTCACAATAACTTAGAAAATACATTTTTAGATTTTCTGAAGAAAATGTCATGCTTGCCACACTATTTTGAGTTTTGCCAGGCATATACTGTTCTGTTTTTATTATTATTATTATGTTTGTTTGTTTGGGGAGGAGGGGGTGAACTATGGGAACAAAATTTAGGGCCACACTTTTTGTAACATTTTATTTTACAGTGTCCTTGTTACACATATTACATGTAGTTACTATAGTAATAACTATAAATGATGCATAATTCCATGCAACTAACCCTACAACAAACCTAATCTTAACCATAACCCTATAGTAAGTACATATAGTTAATTAATATTACTCAGTAATAAATGTATAATTACACTGTAACAAGGACACCTTAAAATAAAGTGTAACCCACTTTTTTAAGTGTACATTGTACTTAATCAAATGTATTACATAAATTAACTACATGTACTTGCTATAGAGTTGCGGTTAAGATTTGGTTTAGTGTTATTTACTTGTAATTATGCATAATATACTGTTATTAATATAGTAAGTACATGTAGTAACGTGTAACTACATCACCTTTAAATAAAGTGTTAGCAAATTTAGTTTTATACAACTTTTAAATTATGGAAGCCATAAAAGGTCATTCATTATTGTAGTATTATTAACTTGTGGTCATAAGAAAATAAGACAGACAATAAATAGCAACGCATGGCCTCTTAGGGCTTCTGTATTAAATTGTCTAAGCCCTGCCATAAAAGAGTGAAAAGAACTGACCATGAGAGTAAAAGTTTCAAGAGAAAAGAGAAAGCCCAGTTTTTTGTCATTCTGACAGCTGCTAATTTAGAAAGAAAAACTTTATTGAGTCCAGATGGCTGCAGTCAGCAAGAGAGAGCACATAATATTCCTACTTCAGTGTGTGAGTATGCTTTTGACTAGAATTCAAATGAGTAGAATTAAAATGGTTGTTCTCAACATTAAACTCAACATTCTTACCAGTGTGATTAGTGCTGGGGTATAATACCATATAATTACACAGATAGACTGTCCCTGAGTTTATCGTGTAGCATGTATTGAGGAGAAATGCTTAAGCATCGATTAGAATCTCATGTAAAAAGCCTTTCAGTTTCTAAAGATCCAGAAAAAAGCCCCTAGTGCATTAATAGCTAAACAGAGCTCAAGAATGAACACCATCTAACCACATGAAGCACCACCTACATTCGTTTACATAACTTCACATCACTTTAAGCAAAACACACGTTCACTTTTTGTGCGTGTGTGTGTGTTTGCATTTTAACACAGCAGCCCCTAAAGAATGCGCAATACTAAGTGGTGCATCATATATTTTACTGTTAAGGTGGGCTGGATGATAGTGACTAAAAATACTGAAAATATTGGGTTAACCATAGCGTGACAAATATTGCACAATACTTAGTTGTGGATTAAAGAAATCACCTATATGCGTGACTTATTTTTCCCCCCCTTTTCTTTCTCTTTTCTTGAACATGCAACTGTAATGCTTAGCATATTCATGTTTGGGTAGACACTGACACACACACACACACGCACACACACACAGGTTTGTTTTGCTATCAAAGTGAGGACATTCCATAGGCGTAATGATTTTTATACTGTACAAACTATACATTCTATCCCCCTACACTACCCCTACCCCCAAACCTACCCATCACAGAAAACATTCTGCATTTTTACATTTTTAATAAAACATTGTTTAGTATGTTTTTAAAGCTATTTTAAATATGAGGAACTCATGAAATGTCCTCATATTTCATGTTTACGTCGTAATATCAGTGTAATACCCATGTCATTATACAAATTTGTGTCCTCATTAATCACAAAAACGCACGCATAGACACACACACACACACTATATTGACAGCTTCTAAAACAAACACTTTCTTCAAATTTAGAGATTTATGCATTGTTTCAGTTTATTAAATATTAAATAATGAATGCAATTCATGGATTTTATTATATCGCTAAATGTTGGTGTGACATGATACATATATAGGATCAAGTAATTTGTCTGTCTACACTAAAGAGAAACTGCTGCATTATGTGACATTAATTACAGCCAGTAATAAAATATTTGATGTTTAACATACAGACATGACAAGGTCTTTTGAACCAATAAAATATAAACTGTGTGTGGGGCTGCTAAGCATATACTGTACCGTAGCGAACCATGACTCTATACAGTAGTGAACCTTGGCCCTCTCACCCCTTCCCTCGTCAGAGAAAAAGTAAACTCAGCCTAAAATCAGCCTAGCTTACTGTGTCCTCTTCTATAATACTGCATGTTTTCTTTGACAAGAAATGTCACAAGCAAACATCAGAGTGAGCGTGAGAGTTATTACCAAAAGTAAACCTAAAGTAATAAAATCCAAATCATCATTACAAAAAATTGCATCATCACACAATCGGTTTGTCATTTCAGCAGAATATGGTGACAACTGGCCACAAAACCAACAAAATGTAATGCAAGCCGATGCATCATGACAGCACTTAGACCAAAGCACATTAGCATCTGAACTTCTGCATATGTTGATAATAAATCATATTATTAGACTGGCACAGCAGCCGATTAAATGTATTTAACAGACCATATTAAACTTTTGATTTGGAAAAAAAAAAATGTAACTATTATGCAGAATTACAGCAAATGAGCATGGTCACTAAGTTAGTAAATTTACAGACTGACCAGTAATTCTGCAATGTAACTGCTTTTTCATCTAAATCTTAACATATAACAGTGGCAGTGGCGGCCATAATAAAATCAGTAACGTAACCTATTCGATTTTAAATAACTTACTCAAAAAGCAAACAATTCCAGCTGTAAAGGTTTAGCTTCTTGATTAATGCTGTCATCATCCAGGGGTATCTATCTCTTATAATTGCTTTCAAAAGCTTTGGCTTTCTGCACAAAATTAAGCTCTGGTGTAGGTCTTCCTTTGCCAATACTCTAGCTTTTCTTTAAAAGTTAATCTCAAAAAAAGGCGTGGATAATAAATTAGCAAAAATATCCTCATCATTTAACCTCATCAGTTAATATTGCTTGCGGTTTCCATAGTAAATATCACAAGCTGTTTTATCAGCGTTTTTTTTTTTTTTTTTCCTTTCTTTCTATCTTTCCATTTGAGTTCCTCCTAGTGAGCAGAATGTGTCATAAACCTACTGATAACAAGCCCCACCCATAAAAAGGGACAATATGATTGGTCAATTTCCCTGTCAATTGAAATTTGTCTCTCATTGACTTGCTATGGCTTGGCCCTCTGTAATTTCACAGCTGGACCACCAATCACAGAGCTGAAAGCGTTAGGCAGAAACATCCTAATATGGGGAAAACAGGCATTAACACAACACAACTCAAACTGAATAGGCAAATTTGAAGGGTTTATTTCCTCAAAAAGATTTAGATGTTTATTGTCAAATTATAAATTCCTAAAATAACATTACAACTGATAACTTTTACTTTTAAAATTATTATTTAAAAGTTTGTAAATATTATTTTTATAATAGTTTAGGCCCTCTCTGAGGGCCCAAAGGGCCCTGACGGTTCCCCACTGATACTGTAGTACTAGAAACCAAGCAACCAAAATTGTTTTACTTGTTTCTTTACTTGTCATAGTCCTAGCTGGTTAGGACCAAAAAATCTGATTTATTTAGAGAAGATTGTCGCTCATTGAATGGAGTTTTTTATTTATTTATTTATTTTTTATTTATTTAGTTGATGTACATGAAAACAGTTCTTTTATCTTATGATTTACTAACAAAAAAAAAAAAAAATGATTGTAACCTACATTTAGAAATTTTCCTGCTGAGTTGAATCAGTTTGATTGTCATTTACTGGATGTTTTTACACTAACCCTTTACCGTCAGTAGAGTTCAGTGATTTTCTGGGTTTAGCCCTTTGACCGCTGAGGTCAGGTTTGCACGTCGGGCAGCAGTGTCTCTTTGACAGGGGTTGTTGCTGAGAGACTGACTCTGTCTCCTCTCTCCAACTAACACTAACACACATGTTCACGCTGCCCTTTCCTCTCACCCTGCCAGTGCGATAACAGTGAGCTCAGAGAAGCAGAGCGAGACGTATTATAAATGTTTCATTACAGCCACACACTGCTGTCTCCACTTCAAGAGTTAGCCTAACACACACACTTTTTGTATTTTCCTTCTTTATCTGTCGCTCTTATCTGTCTTTTTTTTTTCTTTTTCCTTTTTTTTCAAAAATTCCTTACAGTCGCTTTTTTTCTCTTTTATTCCTGCCCTGTTGGTGATGTTGTATGTCAAACATGGTGAACAAACACACATAAGAGTGCTTTTCTTTCTCTTTCTTTCTTTCTTTCTTTCTTTCAATTTACATTACATTTATTCATTTGGCATATTCCTTTGTGAATCAAACTCATGACCTTGGTTTCTGCTAGCACTATGTTCTACCAGTCGAGCTGCAGGGATTCCTCTGCACATTTTCTCTTGCTTTTTATCTCTGGATCTGTGATCCCTAATTCCTAATTCCTAATTAATTAAATCCTAATCGACTGAAATGTGTTAAAAGTTATTCAACAGTTATATTATTCAACAATAATATTTATGCTGCTATACTTTAATAGGTGGGTGTAGTCGTTAATAAAAAAATGAGTTTTGCTGAATGGAAATAGGACAAATGGTGTAAAAAGTCCATACATTGCATTTAAATGAACACGCATTTTGATTTGTAACGACAGTCATTCGTCATTTCATGACGACAGACGTAACACGACACTGTCATTATTTTTACGCCGGCTAGAGGGCGCATGGCTTTAAAACGTAAATATAGGTCATAATAGGTCAGGGATGACGTGTTTTTGTTGGCAAAACCCGGAAGCGAGTTAGCATTTTAGGACTTCCAGTTCCATCACCCTAAAATCTATGTTTTTTTTTGAATGGGTTTTTGCTAAATCGCCTGAAATAAGGTCTGTGGTTAACAAAGCCTCTAAATATTTTCACATTTTGATCTATGACATAAAACACACCAGTTATAACCCGCTTGTGATTTTTTAAACCTTTATTGTGTCTTAAAAATGGTGGTTGCTAACAAATTGCTAAAAGGGACTACTTCCTTTGACGGGGACTTTAGACGTCATCATGACAAACAGGACATTTGGACAGCATTTCTCATGAAAAAGTGGATAAGTATTCATACACAACGCAGATCATAATCAGCGAGCATGTTTTTAAATAAAGTTGTTTTCTAAATAAAGTTTGGTGGTGGTGACATTGTATGTTGTGCCATGGTGTGCTGTAGTCCGTTTATAGCCTACTGTTAACTTTTTATATCTGACGACTTTATTTAGGCTTCAAAATGTATAAATGGTGTTTTAACTCGTAAAGATTATCTTAATAGACAAAACGCGTAAGTGTCATAACCCTTTGTTAAACACAGAGCTTATTTTTTGAGATTTTCCAAAAGTCTATGAGAAAAATGCACAGGCTTTCGATCGAGGGAACCCGTGCGCCAATAACTTCCAGGTTGGCCTACAAAAACACGTCATCCCTGAGGTACTCTATGAGGTTTTTTTTGTTTTGTTTTTTGGAGGACAGTCTGCTTGTTTCATATGTTATATAAAAAGGGGCTCAAAACAAACTCTTTAAATTTAGGTATTAACTAAATAGTCATATAATACTAAATACTGACTGAGGCTTTGTAGTGAACTTTCTCTCTCTCTCTCTCTCTCTCTCTCTCTCTCTCTTAGTTTCAATTGTTAAATGGTCCCAAATTGGAATGCTCTCTTTTTTCCTTAGAAATTCTTTAAGATGTTAATTAAAAATGCCACAACACAGTTACATACAATGGCAAATCCTACTATATATATATATATAGTCAGTTTATAGTCGTGCGCTTGCGCGTGCCTCAAAAGAGGGCTTACAATGACTTGCAAAGATACATAACAGCTACATACAAGTGCTTAATGCAAGCAATATGATAAATCACTATACAGGATTTACCCTATTATACTTTATCGACACGAATCGATAGGTGAAACAACAAACAGCCATCCACAAATAGTCTATAAACAAAGCATCAGGCTGTCTTTGAGTTCACATGAATAAACAACTGTTGAAGTTACTCGTCAGGCTACATAATAATACCATAATTCCTCAGTTCAGTTCGAGCATCACGCAGACATATAACAATCCAGCCACAACACATAATTGCAAATAACATGCCTTACCTTAACACAGAATCGACCACAGAGGCCTGGGGTCAGCTTCCTTTGCTGTTCGTCCAGAAATCCAAGAAGTGGATGAGCAATGTCCTGCCTTAATCCAAGATGTGATAAAAGGCATTGGGTCGAAACTCTCCAATGGGGGTCCATTAATGTCCAGAAAAAAGAGCAATGAGAGGCTGTTTTCACGCAATCTATTGCGGGTCTTGCTGTCAGTATCATTGACGGCAGAAAATCCCCTCTCACACTCAGCTGAAGTAGGAAGGTATGTTCTGCTCGCTGTACAAATCTTTTCCAGCTTTCTGCCTGGTGCTCTGTCTTGTAATTTCCAGTCGCGAAACTCCTCAACCACCTCTCTGGCTGGTTCTCCAAGCATTTTAGCAAGTGCACATACTTTGTTTTCTCCATACAGGATCAAAGCATTCTGATCTTGTGGCCAAAAGCGCTTGTCCAAGGGTTTTAGCATTTGTAAGAGGTCTGATTCTGGCATTTGACTTGTGAGATTGTCGATCACAGATTGATAAACCTGATTTCGATTAATCTTGCCTGTACCCTCAACTAGTTGAACATCTTTAAACAGCCCCACGGACGTGCGTTGTTCGGCCTTCTCTGTGGATTTCCCTCCACTCGCTTTCATTGCTTTCAGTATATCAATAGACTGCAGAACATGGCAACTAGC
Organism: Ctenopharyngodon idella; assembly: GCF_019924925.1. Lineage (NCBI taxonomy): Eukaryota > Metazoa > Chordata > Actinopteri > Cypriniformes > Xenocyprididae > Ctenopharyngodon > Ctenopharyngodon idella. The sequence continues at coordinate 10,715,195 of NC_067237.1, forward strand.
ATCAACTAGAGTGATATCTCTTTGCTGACATTTCAGTGACAGGCCCTGCAGCTCACGAAGTATGTCTTTCATGCAAGCCAAATCAAGTAAAAACCCTGCGTTTGTGAGATGTTTGTATAGCGCCAGGAATTTCTGTGTCATTGCGAGATGCATCCTCATTTGCAATTTTGAAGCGCTAAAGTAGGGTAGTTATTCCAGACTGCCTTTACGGTATTAAAACTACTCGCCACTCATCTGATGTTGAATATCTGTCCAATTCTCAAAATCTGCATATTTAGATCTGCAGCTGCTTCCTTGAGCAATCTCACATTCTTAGCAGACTGGTGGTACAGAGAATAGAGCTTGGCAATGAAAAACTCGAAATGATTACATCCAGCAACCACTTTCAAAGAATCATGGACAACCAATTCAAGGCGATGGGCCAAGCAATGTATGGACAGGATGTTTGGAAAGTCACGCTTAAGCCTTGCAATGACTCCAGAGGTTTTGCCAGTGAGAACTGCAGCCCCATCTGTGGCGATGCTGATGAGGTGTTTCCCCAAAAACTCATCATCTAATCCCGCTGTACAAAGGCACTGTCTTAAACTGTTGTGAATGGACTCTGCATCTGTGCCCTGCGTCAGCTCTACAATGTCTAAAAAAACATTTTGTATATCTCCTTTGCCACTCACATCACAACTCACGTATACGATGAGATAGGCACGACCATGTACTGTGCTTTCGTCAATGGTGATGCTAATTTTTGAATTGAGCTCTCGAATATTGGAAACAAATTTCTTCTGCATTTGCTGTGCAATATGACCTATAATCTCAGCGCAGGAGTGATCTGATTTATGCGCAGTTCCCACCTTTGCGCCATTAAGCTCCTGAAGCTTCATTAAAGGGGTGAGCATTCTGTAAGACAGCCTTTCCTTAGCCACCATATAGGCGGACCTGAATGATGTTGCGGTCTCCTCCATTAATTTGGAATTCACCTCTACTTTATTTGGCAGAATCGCCTTTTGCTTAGTCAATTCCACTTCAATGGCCCTCTTGTGTGCAATGCTGTCCCTATGTTTATATATCTTTTTTCGCAACTTGTTCTGAGCAGTGCTGCTTACTTCCCCATTAATCCACTCCTCAGACAAATGCGTGCCAGGTACCTTTTCAGACAGAGGAAGGGTTTTTGCGTCCCTACAAGTGATGCATTCCAAGCTTCCATCCTTGACAAAAAGCCATGTATATCGGCTCTTCCAGTCTCTCCACTGCTGGCTGTTCCAGTTTAACGGGAGAGGGGAGCAAGAGGGGTTAAGATCATGACCGGCCTCTGACAAGCTGTTACCACCACCATCTTCGGCCAGAGAGGACTTTATTTCTTCAGCTTCATCTCGCATTGTCACCCCGGTGGGAGGTGTGCTAACAGGGCTTGCAGCTGGTGAATTGGTCATGCTATTAACGTCATCACTACACAATTTCTTAGTAAAACCAAAATTAATTAATCTGCCTTGTGTTCTTTTTGCCATGGTGGCTATATGATGCTAACTGCAGAATCGATTTCAAGGACTTCGCGCGCAAATCAAATTTTTTTTTTCTACGAATCTTTGAGTTAGCATGCACTAATCATAAGTGGAATTTGCACCGCAGCGCCCCCACACCGTGATACTCATGACAAGAATAGTATGTATAGTTATCTTTATTGAAGTGAATTAGGTTTAAATTGCCATCATGCATGAATGAATGATATTTTTTCACTTTTACACATAATAATCCACGATGATCACATTACACAAAACTGAAATTGCACATCAAAATAACACATTGTCAGTATTTTTTGAGACCCCCCAAAATTTTAAAAATCACATTTTCAGAGGAGCCCATGTCTTATTAAGGGGATCCAAGCTCCCCCGTAGTTTGCACCCTGTATATATATATATATATATATATATTTTTTTTTTTTATTTTTTTTTTTTATTAGACCAAACAACAACAACAACAAAAAAGGTTCTACAGGTAATAATGCCACATTTCCACTTTTTACAGCGTACTCCGCTAAAATTCAGCATACATTTTTAACACAAGGTTATGTGACTACATTAACATGACATTTGAATGTTTCCTTGATGAGAATTACTTTTCACTTACAGATACAGACGGTCGGATCTTGGCTGAATCATACGTGACTCAGGTCCACTGACAACATTTACTAGAATCTAACATGGAAAATGGTGTGAACTTAGTTTCATTATGAAATACATAATCTGTGACAAAGAAAAACCTTTGAACTCATCCTTAAAATGTTGTCAAGTAAATTTATCTTGACTTATTTTCACAAATAAATAACAAAATACAGTATGTTTTAACCTCTTCTTTTTTTTTTTTTGGTTTCCTAAGTATATGGATTGCAAAGGCAAACCAGCAGTTAATATGGAGAATTCCATAAATAGCAGAATCTGATTGGGCAATCCATGTCTCTAAAGGCAACAGTCACAGGCTGTGTGGATCAGGAACAGAAGTAGACGTCTCAAGAGCCTCACTTTTAAAATACCACAAAAGCAGGAAGAAAATATTTGCAGGGTTCCTCCTTTCCCAAACAGCTTTTCTTGACACTTTCCATACTGTCTCTATATAAGTAGCAATATGACTACAACACAAACTGCTATCCTCTCCCCCCAAAAATTAAGTGTCTAAATGCATTCCAGGTCAATGTATTGTACATTAATGCATGCACACACTGACACATGCAAACCTATAATGTCTTTCTTCAAAGCTCAAGTGAACTGTGTGTTGCATTCTCTTTTTTTCGTTACCTTCATGTGCAAGGGGAGATGTTCTGTCGAAATTCATCGAAACTAAGACATTAGAAAAAAGTCTGAAGTTGTAAGGGCCTGAGGAGCTCTTCACCCACACATGAGAGTCTACCAACAGAGCACACTTAAAGCTACACCCAGAGCGCGCTACAAAAGTGTCACTCTAACAAGGTCATTTGGAATTTTCCAGACAACTCAATTCTTCTATTCGATCAAACGTCCTGCTACTTCCTTTCGATGTCATAACTTTTGAGCGCAAAGCTCCGACTTTTTTTTTTTTTTTTGGCACTTGTCTGTTTTAAAGCTGGCAGCAAGAATGAAAGTTTGTTCAGTGGTGCTAAAAGCGAGCCACAACCTGGGGCTTATTTAAACCATTTACAGACAACATGCAATTACCTCTGGTAACACATTCAAAATATCCAGTTTCACATGTTATGCCTCTTTTTTTTTATTTACATACTGTAGTTCATTTTGGTTTGTTCTACCAGAGTGTTTGAAACTGTCTATTTGCATTGGAGGTGTGGTGCATCCGTTCATGGTGACAGGGACTGTCCCTTTTAACAGTGACCAATAATTTTTTCCCCTAAAACGTATTGTAATTCAATTTTAAAATTTTAGTGCAAGACTTGCACCCAAAGGCACCAATAAGAATGATCTGGGCTTGATTCTAAATATGTGTGATTGCAGGGCTAGGCTGTCCAACTGTATACACTATATACTCTAGGTGGCCACCGAGCCCCAATGTGTTCAAAGGGGCCTTCGAAATGGTCTATAATAATTGTTCATACCGTAACATAAGGACGCCTCTCACTGAATTTACACTGGAATTGAAAATCTGTCTGTTAACATTTACTTCAGAACATACTGCAAGAATTTAAAACAACTTTTCACATTTAATTTTCACATTTTTCCCACTTACTATTGCATATTAGGCTTTTTTCACAGCACACATTTTCATTGATTTTGCTATAACTTAATAAATATTGATTTACCATTTTTAATCACATGATTATTGAAATTCATATGGGTGCTGGCTTTAGCACTGAGTAAAGTGGGGTGCCACATTTCCACAGAGAAAATATCTTCTATCTGCTCCATGAAGAGCCATAAACCTAATCATTTAACATTCTGTATTTGTCCACAATGTCATCACAATTGTCAAAATGTGATTTAGAAAATTTGTGATTTTTGAAGATATATATATATAAAATCACATTTTTTTTGAAGACAGTGCCTATATAGAAGTAATACATTACAACATTGTTTTTCTCATGCAAAATAACTAATAATGTTAACTTTGCATTACTTTTTCTCCTGGCTGTGGCTATATGTCACATTCAGACCAATATAGCATTTTGCTGGTCTAGGTTGTTTCATTGTTTGATTGTTTCAACATATCATGTATCATTTCATTAAAGATTTGAAACTTTTAAATAAACATATTAAACAATAGGAAATGTGTATGCATGATGTATTATCTTATTGATGTATTATCTTAGCTCAGTCATGATTGCGTAGCAATTGTAGACATTTATGTATAATATTGTGCTATCCCCTGGCTCACCTCTTATCCAGCAAACACAAGGAGTGACTGTGGGTGGGGCTATCCTCCCTGCCTTCTAGCTCCACGAGTACTCCCTCTGCAATATACGATGTTGCCGGCTCACGCACCTGGTCAGGCTCATGATGTAAAGCGGGCTCCGGGGTGATTACTTCCTCCAACCACTTCCTCAGTTGGGGCTCATCCTTCGCGGCGGAACACAAATTAAGATATTTTTTGATGAAATCCAAGAGGGTTTTTTTTATCCCCTATAGAAAGCAAAGTAATTGCCATCATTCAAGGTCCAGAAAGGTATTAAAGACATTGTTAAAATAGTCCATGTGACTACAATGGTTCAACCTTAATGTTATGAAGCGACGAGAATTCTTTTTGTGTGCAAAAACAAAAATAATGACTTTATTCAACAATTGTGTCTCTACCCTGTCAGTCTCCTATGCAGTTGACACAGTAAACGCAGTACAGTGCTTCTGTGTTTACATCCGTATTGGCCGACGCTGGCCGGTTTCTAGCCTTTTATACTGCTGTCTAAAAGGCCAGAGGGATGTACTATAATATATAATAAAACACAGAAAGACATCAGCAAACATTTCCCATTCCAGGACTAGCAAAATAATTGCAACTTACTCTCTGTACCGTGACCAAATCTACAAGATAAGTGGGAGACTCATTGCATTTGGGACTGTTCTGTAATTAGGACTTACTGGTAAAAAGTTGTTCAATATATGAATTGAATGTTTGGATTAGAGTTACAATTGGATCCCTTGTCTTTGATTTTAGGTCTTCCAATTAGACATTTGCCAAACAAATTCGCTAGGCGGTTATTAGACATCCTAGCCTTTGCTGCTAGGTAAAATACATTGTTATCCTCGCTCAGGTTGCTTAGGTTGTTAATGGTTGAAAATGTTAATTAAAAAGGTGCAATTAAAAAAAAAAATAAAAATCTACAAAATACATCTGCAAGGTGAACAAGTTGGTGGTATTGTCCCCTCTTATGCTCACTGTTGATCGGCAAGTCCTGCAGACTGGGGTGATTAACAAGTCATTTTTTGTGGAATCCAAAAAACTTCCACACTGGCGAGATAACTTTCTTCGAGTGCAGGTAGAGTGTCTTGTCTGTCATATCCGACGACATGCTTTTCACTAGTTCACACTTACAAATCTTTAGATAGAATAAAAAGTATGGCGTGCTGTCCGGGGGAGGGCTCTGAGCTCAGAATATTGCCCGAACCCAGAGTACTTCCCCGTATCTTTGGTTAGGATAGTAACCAGGCTAGTGTGAGGAGACAGGGTGGTGGAGGGATGCAGAAAAACTGTAGAGGAACATAGGTGAGTCGGCTATGTATTTATAGGCGTCCTCTTATGCTGATTAGATTATTTGAATTTGCTCTTCCCAAACTTTGTTAATTAAACATCATTTACATGGCAGTAGCAGCTGCGCGCTGTCTGCTTGTGTTTTATGACAGGTAGCAACCAGCGTTAAGGCGCAATACCACCACCTACTGTAAGTTGGAATGTCAACCAGATACTGGCACTGGATTATTTATGCGTCATTATCATATGTGTACTATTCATTTTAACGATTACGGTTATCGCCAATATTGGTATATTGCAACACCCCTAAGTAATAAATACATTTTATTATATAATTTATCAGTAATATAAAACACACCACACCAACTTAAAAAAGGGGTTTACTATTCCCCAACTCCCTTGTCTGTTTATTAGTAACATTTATTTCATTAAAATCACAAAAATACAGTGCCCTCTAAAAGTGGCTGACAGATTATTTTTCAAGTACTGCATGGCTGAAGTAATTCCAGGTCTGTTGACCGCATTACAGTTCTAAGACCACCACTTATCCACATACTGTATGCATGATCAAGTGAGTAGATTGATGCCACTCTATGTTCAACTGCATAGGTCAGATAACCAATCAGACAAAATTGTTCTGGCGCCAGTGCTGCGCTACAACTCTTATTGAATCAAGACTAGTTTTTCAAGGGGTTCTCAGGAACTTAAAAAAAAGCTGATAGGGAAGCAGAATTGATTAACCATCAAATCTTCCAATATGGACAGTCAACGAGTCACTCTAAGAGGACCTTTTAGAACTTGGATCTCCCTCTGAAACGTTAGAGCTTCGGATTCCTTTGTTGTTATTTTTAAGTGTTTTTTTTTTTGTTTGTTTGTATTTTTTTAAACATGTTTGACTGCAGTTACATCAATCTTGGATCAATGCTTTGTCTGTCCAAATAAATGGTCCCTCCATGGGATTCATTTTAAAACACTACAAGCTGCATCTGCTTCTCTGCAAGATTGTCCCTCTTCCCAAATCTAGTGAAAAGCATACAAGTTAGTTAAGGGACATGTTTTGTAGAGGTATCAGGCGCCACTCTTCTTGTCAATAGATGACCCTGCTAGGACTCTTGTCAGTTGATATCCTAGAGTCCTCTGGTGTAGCATCAGACAAGCGGCCACTCCGCAAACGACTCGGGCCAGGTGTAACAGTTTCAGCTAATTGCCTCATTAATGATTAAGCACCTCCAGCCTGCTCTAGCACTTCGCTTTGTGGGGAGCAAATTGTTCTGATTGGTTTGATGCTGTCAATTATTGATGAGACAGCAAGCTCAGATCCTAGCACCTGGGCTCGAAGCTTTTCAGAAAGCAGTGTCCTCCATTACACTGCACTCTTCATTGCCAGTGATAAAAACAAAATTCCCACCTAATGGTAATATCCTGTCCATGGGTCACATTGAAAAACTTGAGTTTGTAGTCACAGAGGACGTTAACTGAGCTCAGTGTTACATAGATAGCGCTGTAGATGAATACATTCTGGACATGGAAACTATTCTGAAAGTTGCATATTCAATTTCGGATCTGGGGTTGCTCTGAGATACTTATGGTCATGAAATAATTAAGTATAAAATAAGTTTCTGTAAGACTGATGCCGGACTGTCTGGACCAAGAGAGGGCTACTCTTTGAGTTGCAAAATTCTTTCTTGCAAAATTAGCATCCCCATCCGAGACGCAATCACACCTCAGCATTTCCTTAATCTACATTCCCTTTCCTTTACCCCCTCTTCCCCCATCTCTTCTCTCTACATGTGGAGATGACCTGAAATTCACCCAAAATCTATATGGTTTAATGTGAACAATTATCACACAATGCTATACATGTTTGGTATCATTTGAAGTGCCTCAGTGCAACTGGTACAAAGGTCTCATTCCAACAAAAGTAAATCAGAAGGTAATGAAGGTTTTATGAGTTTAAAGATATTTTGCTCTCAGTAGTGGGTGTGTCCCCTTTCACGGAGTCTTTCATGCAAATGGCTTTCTGTCCCCAAAAGGTGTAAATTACTCAGTCTGGGACCCTGGTTAATGCAAATTCCCATTGTGAACTCATGTTTCCATTTGAAAGAAGTTTCTGTCTTGGTCTGAGTATTTAAAGAGATGTTGCAGGAGGCTCAAGGTGCAATTCTTTAGTCAGATCTGCCCACATTGCTGAATGTCCAGGACACTCAGCAATGTGCATTTTTCTAATGTCAGGTATGCATCTTTTACTCTATTTCTGAGCATTTGATGTTTTGTATTGATCATCTTTGAATTGATTATGTAATTGTCGTGATACATTTACCTGACTAATAAATTGTTACATTTGATTTTATTCTGACTTTGAAATTATTTTCTCAAGTAGATTTAGTGAAGACATATGTTTCTGCAAATCTGCATCCAGGGTTAAGTATATACTAGGTCTCACGTTAGATGGAGCATAGAGCACATCAAGTGAGATTCTAGATTTCTGACTAACTGCTCGACTTATAGGGGGCTACATAGGTACTTTTTTTAACAATAGCAAGCATGGGCAGCATTGTTAAACTGTTGTTAAATCAGAGGCCATAACCTCTGATTACTGTTTGAGCTTTAACTAAGTTGTTATATAGGCGACTGTAGGGGGCTACATGGGTACCTTTTAACAATGGCGAATTTGTGACTTTGAGACCCGCGTTAAACGGCCGTTGCAGACTCTCTATGTGACATAGATTCCTAATGAACGAGTACAATAACAGTTAAAGAGTTAAGAGTTAAATAGAATAATCAGATGTCTAGATAAATTATCATATAATAATGTTCAATAATTCTAACCTAATTATGAGGTCATAATAAAATGGAGTCAGATAACAGTTTAATTGGAATTAAACTACTTTGCCACACTGAAAAGGCCGAACACGTAAGAAACCTTCCCCGCCTCATGGGAAACAGTCATTGGGCCAATTGGGCAGGCCTTACATTTCCTAACCGCAACTCGTTTTTAACTTTGAAGAGATACATTTAAATGTTTTCAGCAAATCCCTGTGGATAACATGGGTAATTAGTGCTATTGGTTACCTTTGACACTCAGATGTAATAATGCATTTGTTTTAGGTTAGAGTAGGCCAGACATAAGCTTCTGAGGTTCTTAAGTGCTACTGCATTTGAAACTTATTGTCCACCCTCACTGAACAAAATGATGATCCATTACTGTGTTTTTTTTTTCTCAAATCGTAATGATTTGCCTAACCAGATTTTTGGCCACCATAAACATACTCCTAATGCAAAGGTTGTCAATTGTTGTGGGTTAAATGGTGCTGATGTCTTTCAGACAAAATGTCAGAGAACACCACACATTAAATTCCAAAGTGCAATTTGGGAAACTTGGTGGGGGATAAGAAAAAAAAAATAAAAATACAAGAAAACAAAGCTGAGAGAAATAGTAGTGAATGCATGTAGAAATGGGCAAAAAAAAAAAAAAAAAAAAAAATCTTTAATAAATGACTCTTGTAAAAGCATAGACGTATGCTCAAATAGTAATAAGTAGTTTGTACTATGAACATTAAACATGAGCAACGATAAGGGGTTAATCATGTTGCTTATGGAGAAGATGTGTGCTTAACTTTTCTAAGCAATAATAGTTATTTTTGCACAGTAGTGGGTGAAATGGGCTAAAAAATCTCCCTAAACTTACATTAAAGTGTTGACCCGAGTCATATTTAGAGACTAGAGTATAATTTCTAGAAATTTGTGTGTGGTTTCTTTTTAATTAGGCATTAGCAACCACATACTGTAGCAACTCGCTGGAAACCACTCTGAGCTCTTTAGCAACACCCTGTCCCTGACAACCACCCCTTACACCTTTGCATTATGCTGTGAATTATACACAGACAAACACCACTCTTGTCAGGCATTGGTTGCAGCAGGAGCGAGGATGCACTGAGGCAGGATCTATTTGCAGCAAACATATTTATTTACAAGATCAAAGAAAGAAAAACCAATACATGTAGTGGTTTAAGCACTGAAGCATCTCTCTCTCTCTAATATATATATATATATATATATATATCAGTGCTCAGCGTAAATTAGTACACCCCCTTTGAAAAGTAACATTTTAAACAATATCTCAATGAACACAAAAACACTTTCCAAAATGTTGACAAGACTAAGTTTAATATAACATCTGTTTAACTTATAACATGAAAGTAAGGTTAATAATATAACTTATATTACACATTTTTCAGTTTTACTCAAATTAGGGTGATGCAAAAATGAGTACACCCCACAACAAAAACTATTACATTTAGTACTTTGTATGGCCTCCATGATTTTTAATGACAGCACCAAGTCTTCTAGGCATGGAATGAACAAGTTGGCGACATTTTGCAACATCTATCTTTTTCCATTCTTCAAAAATGTCCTCTTTTAGAGACTGGATGGAGAGTGATGCTCAACTTGTCTCTTCCGCATAGGTGTTCGATTGGGTTCAGATCAGGAGCCACTGAATCACTTTCACCCTGTTCTTCTTCAGAAATCCAACAGTGGCCTTAGATGTGTTTAGGATCATTGTCATGTTGGAAAAGTGCATGACGACCAGGAGCACAGAGTGATGGTAGCATCTTCTCCTTCAGTATAGAGCAGTACATCTGTGAATTCATGATGCCATCAATGAAATGCAGCTCCCCGACACCAGCAGCACTCATGCAGCCCCACATAAGGACACTGCCACCACCATGTTTCACTGTAGGCACCATGCATTTTTCTTTGTATTCCTCACCTTTGCGACGCCATACAGTTTTGGAGCCATCAGTTCCAAAAACATTTATCTTGGTCTCATCACTCTAGAGTATAGAGTCCCAGTAGTCTTCATCTTTGTAGTCTTCATGGGCCCTGGCAAACTCTAGGTGGGCTTTTTTTGTGCCTGGGCTTTAGAAGAGACTTCTTTTGTGGACGGAACCCATGCATGCCATTCCTCTGCAGTGTACACCATATTGTGTAACGGGAAATAGCCACCCCAGTTTGTCTTTCTTCTTCTTTAGATAACTGCAGTGAACTTGCATGTCGATTTTCTTCAACCCTTCTCATCAGAAGACGCTCCTCTCGAGGTGTTAACTTCCATAGACGACCTGGATGTCTCTGTGAAATGGTTGCAGTTCCATCTTTTTAAAAATTTTCTACCACTTTTGCTACAGTATTCTGACTGATAAGTAAAGCTTTGCTGATCTTCTTGTAACCTTCACCTTTCTGGTGTAAAGAACTTATTTTCTTTCTCAGGTCTTGTCACATTTCTCTTCCATGTGGTGCCATTGCTGACAGCATGAAATGGGAAGGGGTTTTAACACCCTTTTATAGTCAACTGTCTGCTGGACACCTGTGTAATGAATAATTAGACTCACCTGTGGTTGAATTCTTGTTAAATTAGACATTTGTAGTCTAAAGTTTAGCTTTGCTCCAGAGACTTTCACCCTAATTTGAATAAAACTGAAAATTTTGTTAAATTATTAACCTTACTTTCATGTTATAAGTTAAACAGATGTCATTTAAAACTAAGTCTTGTCAACATTTTGGAAATTGTTTTTGTGTTCATTGAGATATTGTTTGAAATGTTACTTTTCAAAGGGGGTGTACTCATTTACGCTGAGCACTGTATATATAGAGACTTTCTTTTTAACCAGGTATGCTGGGTGGTGCGTCATGTAAAAAATGTGACCGATGCAGTTATATTGAATGGGTTTATAGCTAATAAGCGAGACGCTCGTGTTCTCGTGTTCACAAGTTTTCGTAAAAAATACATTTCCCGATGGAGAAAATTAAATAGGCCTACTATGAAAATAGTTTTAGTTATGATTTTTTCCCCCATTTGATTTAGTCTAGTTAGTTTTGTATCAAATGCAATGTGATTTTCGGTGATCAAGATCTTCCAGCAGCAGCTAATTTTTAGTAACATTTGGTTATCTTGACACATTGGTCACTTGTTTTAAGGTATTTTTATTTTGCAGATTTGCAGGCACTCCTCATTATTGTCATTTTATTGGCTCTTAAGATATGCCACAAACAACACCAAAATTACTATAATAGACATTTTGATTGTGTTGCTAGGCATACACACCCACATTCAGCCAGAGAGACAGGCAGCAGCAGCACACGGGTTCTCAACAGACGCTGATGTATTAGATGCATACAGCAGTGATTATTATACTGTGGGGCTGTTTAAACGAGACAGGGGATATTAACAAACTGCTGTGTGTGTGTTGCATGTATTCAAACCCTCTTGCAACTTGATTGATTCATATGGGACTTTTTTTGTACACTGAAAGCTTGTTTTCTTAAAGTAGCAGTTACCGTGCATATATGCCAAGCAGAAATAAGAGTTTTTGCCTAATGGCCCACCCACATGCAGGAAAGTGCGGGGAAGCATGAATCATCCAGCTGTAGCCTTCATCATTCCCAGCCCTTCCTTTTGGATACAACATGACTAAATTTAAAGCATACAGCGTTTAGATTGTAATCCTGTTCTGAATAACCATGATGCTTAAAAACACGCACTCTGTTAAATACATAAATACATGGTTCGGTATGTTTTTTTCTAAATGTCTAATGGTAAGATAGACTATGTGAACAAAAGCATATACATTTTGTTCAATTAAGGGCTATCAGCTGGATCTGGATCAGCCAATAGAGGGTGAATTGAGAAAACTGACAAACATACTGTAAATGTGTCTTGATGGTCTGTTTTTACTTATGTCTTTAAGAATCAGCGAAGGCACAGCCATTCTTACAGCTCAACTTAAACAATATAAAATTATCAAACAGTTGGGTTTCTGGGTGATTAACTTTTTTAAGTCAATTTTAACTTGGATTTCATTCTTAATTTCATTCTTTCAGTCTTAATTTTACATGCTTTTTATCAGTATGATATATTTAGTAAAACATTAAATAAACAAATACCTCCCAACCGACTAAAACATCTCGGGTTACCTGCGTAACCCCTGTTCTCTGAATAGGGAATGAGAGCTGCATAGTGATGAAGCAATGGGAAACGCCCACAGGTGGTGTTGATTGTGTGAACCCATATAGAATCACGCCAGTTTATTGGCTGATAGCAAGGGCGCCTCCTCCGCAGCGCAACATCACTCACTCTTTATATAGTGAATGCGCCATCCTCTCCACAGAAGAAGCCTTGAGGAAGCCGAGAGGAACTTGGCAGCAAATTTCTTGAATTTGTCTTTGTAGAGCGAAAAATTCAGACGATGCAGGCTCAATATGGGGCGCAGACCCCTGTGCTTCTTCGGAATGAGAAAGTAGCAGCTGAAAAAGCTGCGGTTCAAATCCGAAGGAGGAACTTCCTCTTATCTCTCACTTCAGGAGGAGTGACATCACTTCCTGCTGTAGAACAGAAGCCTCTAGGGCACTCTTTGTCACAGTGGGATAAACCCCGTCGAAGCAAGGAAGGTTGTGACAAAACTGAAGAGTGTATCTGAATTGGGTAGTGCAGAGAACCCATCGCGACACACCTGGCAGAAGCCTCTACGCTGCCAAGTGGTGAGACATAGGATAGGTTGCATAGGATAGGGTCCCAGCGGGAGCTGGGAGAAGAGGTATCGAGGGGAGATAGCCTGAAGTGTCATGCTCTGTCCTAATGCAGGAGGATGTTGCTGGTAACCTAACTCTGTATCCTAAAACGCACATGGTGGAGGGTATAACAGGTTTAAGCTCTGAGAGCATCTCAAGGGGGAACAGATATGCTTTAGCGGCCGTTCCTTACTCCTGAGATTCCGTTTTCAGACCCAAACATCAGGAGTGCCCCAGAGGTGCCGAAGCAGTTGATTTATCTGGCTGCTTCAGGTCAACACGCCTGCGAGGGTGCTGGTGAGGCATGGGACGGCAACGAGCATCCCAAACCGTGTGAGGTGGGAGATGTCTCGGCTCTTCACTCCTCCTAGAAGTCTCTTTCCTGTGTGCAAGGCGGGCCCTGGGCATGAAGGCAGGTGTGGGAGGCTCACGGACCCTCCTAGGCATGAACTGCTTAAGGACGGCCAATTGCGTCTTAGCAGTATCGAATTTATCAACCACTGAGTTGACCACTTCCCCAAATAAACCTGACTGAGAGATGGGGGCATCAAGTAGGAAAACTTTTTCCTTTTCGCGAATCTCAGTAAGATTTAACCAAAGATGGCATTTGACAGCCACCAAACCTGCCATAGTACACCCAACCGCGAGTGCGGTGTGCTTAGTCACACGCAGCACCAAGTCAGTAGCTCTGCGTACCTCCTTGACTGTCTCCGGTGTCAGGCCCCTGCCCTTGTCCATTTCCTTAAGGACGTCTGCTTGGTAGGCCTGAAGAATGGCCATGGTATGAACTGCCATCCTGCCTGACCAGTCGCCATGTAGGATTTTCCCACAAGGGCAGAAGTGTCCTACAAGGCTTAGAAGGAAGAAGAGGCCAGGACTTCCAAGATGGAGCAGAAGAAGGAGAAATGTGAGTGGCCAGCGTGTCCTCAACCGCTGGAATGCTAGTATAGCCCTGCTCCACAGAACCAACCACTGAAAAAATGGCAGCTTCCTCTGAATGACCTTTATTGATGGCTTAATTGTAAAAATAAAAGTTGTGGTAAAGTTGCAACCTGCAGTTAGAAGTTAATTGCATTTTTGCACCAAATGAAATAAAAATATAAATGCCAGAAAATATTGTATCAAGTTAAATAAATGAATGCAAAGATGCTGTTATGACATAATGCTGAAAAGAATATTACAATGCGTGTGTAGGTTTGGCATTCACAATGGTTCAGCTTTTTGTTTTTTTGTTTTTGTTTTTGTTTTGTTTTTGAGAGAGAGAGGTGTTTGTGAAGGATTACATGTAGTAGACATTAGAGGTGATGAGCGTTCTCCAGTGGCATGGATTTAATTTAATCTGAAAATGGTGTTACCCCAAGCGGCGACCGCTGTCGCTCCTAATCTAGGTGTGGATGATGGCCGACTCACACTCGCAGGGTGGTCACTCTACTTTTTGGTTTCTTCTGGACAAACAACCACCCAAACACCCATGACTCACTTTTCATCACTGGCAAACTCACTTCGGAGAGTGTCTCCTGTGTCCCCATGCACACAACCAATTACTCATCTATGTCTCTTTCTTTCTTCTACCTCCTTTCTATTCTCCTTACTTTCTCTCACTGCAGATATCACGGTGACAGTTGACGTGATGACTCCCAGCACAAGGCCTTCCACAAAGCACAAGACCTCAACCTCTCTGAAGACAAAGCAACGAGAATCGAATCCATAATTCCCCCTTTTCCCCTGGCACTGTTCTTTAGAGCTGAATCCTTTGATAGATCCCTTTTCTTCGAATTGCACCTGCAGCTTCTTTTTCTACAAATAAACATATCAAATGGAAGAAAAAATGGAAAAGTGAAAACAAGACTTAAATCAGAAGATGGCTAACCTTGTGGAAAGGATCTTATCCTGCTGCTGGAAACACTCTTTTATTTTCAGGTGAAAAACATCAGTGCATGTTATTGTTAGTACATCAGCAGACATTGCTTCACGGCCACACTCAGCATCTTTGTAGGTGACTTTCTTCCAACATTGTAATTATTTTAACCAGGTATACTGTATATGTTATTTTTTTGGAGTAATTGTGTTTTCAGCTAGTCTCAAGCAATCATTTCAAGTAAATTACAAATAGTAATTAAAGTTAAAACAAAGCAGGACCTGAATGAAGATTGCTCTCAGTCAAGCGAAGTAATTATATTTTTGAGAGTAAAGATTTGCTATACACACCAATAGATGATTGGCCATTATTACTAAAATATACATGTCCTACCTACGTCATATTACTATAAACTGTATAAACTACAGGAAGTTTGGCAATAAGCGATTAAATCTATTGCACAAATCTGCAAAAATTATAAAATGTATTTGTTAAAATTATAATTATAAAGTTTTAATTCTGTCATCATTTACTCACCCTCGGGTTGTTCGTTCTTTCTTTCGCAGAACACAAAATATTTAATATTGAAATAAATTAGTCTATACAACATATACACCTTTCGAAAACTTCTGAAGCCATTTAATATCTTTGTGCAAGGAACAAACCAAAGTGTAAGTTTACTTAAAAACGTTTGCCACAACTCTCAAATCTTATTTGTATTTCTACATATTTAAAATTGCTGCTCCACATTTGGTTACAAAACATACTACAGTAGATTTAGTATCACTGGCATTAAATTAAAAAAAAAAAAAAATCAAATGAGCAGCATGAGGGTGAGTAAATAATTTGGGGGGGGGTGATAGAGGCAAAGACAAAAAATGTAAAAGAAAAGAGACACATAGCATTTACTTCAACCATCCAGTTACTTATATAACATATTACAGAGTACATACAATCTCAGCTGGTTCAGTTGAATTTATTATAGGTATACATACAGACACCTTCCCTTCTGAAGTGTTTTCTTTTTATTTTTTTTTTACTTCTTCTTTCTTTCCTCTTGACTCATCTCTCTGCATGTAAAAAAAATAGTGAGCTTTTTACTATGTGTGGCCCTCCATGACTCTATGACTGACCCATTAACCTACATTAGTAGGATGTGGGTGATTTTGAATCTCTTGGAGGAAAAACATTCAGAAATAATCTGAATTCATTCATCTCTGGAACAGTGGCTGATGCCTAAACTGGTGAATGGATGAACAGCCTTGCCTTTCTGAGTTTAAGCGCTACAGCCCACTTTTGTAATGGATAGATTGGAGTACACACAAGCATAAAAACTTGGCTGGTTCTGCAGACATGGTGTGTTTGAAGATGCATGAAGTGCACGCAAACACATAGACAACTTTCTGAGGACCTTCATCATCACTAACACCTTCTTCCTTTTTGTGAACTTGCTTATCTTTCAGAGACCAACCCAGCCAATGCACTAACATGAGTCCACACATCACACACATTTACACTTCGACTGAACTAATAAATGCTTTGGCTGGAACCACAGCTTACTAAAGAGATAGGAGAGTTGAAACAAAGAGTTTAGGTTGTGTACATAATGTAAAACTATTATCAATAGTAATCTGCATGCTGATGCATAGCTGAAAGAGTACTGAAAGATTGGTCAAAGGCAAAAACTACATTCTAAATTAAGAAGTGGTTTAAGTTTTAAAAAATTGTAAAATTATGATCAGTGCCAGTTTTTCATATTTCACCTCTTTTTTCTTTCTTTTTTACTTTTCCAAGTTTAGAAAGTTTAATGCATTCTTCATTGAAGACTTCAGATGAAACCAACTAGAAGTCGAATAATCATGCAGTTTATGTAGCCCTAGCAGCAGGAAAATGTGAAATGGGGCAGTCCAATTAAACAGCAGCACACAGAATGGTGTGGGGCAGCTTGCCAAAAGCCATCTATTTTACTGGTGTCATAAGGGATTTATACATCTCAGTGAGTCACTTACTAGTGACAATTAGTTCGCTTTGAGAGCAAGTGCTCAGACAGTCGCCACACAGGGAATGGAAGTGGAAGTGTTCTAATTCACATTTACCTTTGACCTTTATCTAAATCACAACAACATCTATGACCCACATGCACCTGTACCTTACTATACTATACTAACTGATCCAGATGTACAGATTGCAGTTTAATACTGCCCTATTTTTGACTTCTAAAAAAGTCAAAATCCATATTCCTATGATGACATAATTCATTTAGAAAGATCATACATCTCTCTTGTTTGCTCAACATTACATATTATCAACTTATCAACAACATGAATATGCAGTTTTACAAAGTAATTTATACAGATTTATATTTTTATTTTTATATGAATTTTATTTTATTATGTTTTATGTTTATCTATATTAGCTTAATGACCTGTCACTCCATGGCATCTTAAATAATATGTTTAAGGAGTGCCCTTAATTGAATAATATATTTTACCAGGCTTTCTGGTAAAAATCCAAGCAGACCATAAATTAAATGGGGGGAGAAAAAAAGTCTGCACTTTTTTTTTCTTTTCTTTTTTTTTTTACTATTATTTAGTATTGGTTTCTTAAAGAATGCTGTCGAAATGTGCTGCGCTGAGCTGTAGCTAAACATTACACAGACAGACTACATAATGGTATTATTCACTGTGCAAACAATAGGCTGTTAGTGTAATTAAAGGTCAAGAAATATTACTCATATACCCCGAGCTGAAGTAGATTAAAATGATGGATATCCTGATGGTAGGGAGGGAATTCTAGGTGTGTTGTCCCATTTCAGATTTACCTCCCCCATTCTACATGCTATCTCTATCACTGCACGAGCCCAGATCACCCCTTTGTACACTCATACACAAACATGCACGGCCCCTCCATTTAATCAAGTGCTGGGCCACTCCTCTCTCCTTCACAGACATGCAAGCTGTCAGGACAGAGCAGCTCATTAATCTCCAGCCAGGAAGGCAAGAGTGAGTGGGGGGAAATGGGCAAAGAAGTAATTTGTTTGTATTTAGAAAAAATACAAACAAGGGGGGGGGGGTCAAGATAACAAGGGCTATCCCAATTGTAAGACATAAAAGAAATTGTAAGAACAAGATTTTATTTATTTGTTTGTTTGTTTGTTTATTACTTTTTTCTTAAAAAAAGAGCAAAGTCTGGCCTGCCCTAGAGCATAGGAAATGTATTGTTTTTTTGTTGTTGTTTTATTTGTTTGTTTGTTTTGTTTTGTTTGTTTGTTTGATTTTTCATGCCATGACCATTCATGGAATCTGTGGTTGTGGAATTACACAGAAAGCCCTGCAGATTTCCCCTGAATTTGAAAAAAAAAAAAAAAAAAAAAAAACATCTACACATTCCACACTCTTTATGTGTTAATTTGTTAAATTTTTGTGTCATTTAGATAATAGCCTTTAAGGCTTTAATCATAATAAGCTGTGTCATACAGGTCATTAGCAGTGATAGCATGCATTGTGTTATTATAGGTAGATGCAGATGTGCTATTACAGAGCTGATTCTTAGCAGGTGAAATAGCAAACTGTGAAACACATACTTGCTAAAAGGAATGTAAGCTGGTAAAATTAGCCATTGTGTTCTATTGTTGGATTAGTCTCCCCGAGCCTTCTGGATTCTAGAATTAATGCAAGGTGGAAAATAGCTATTGTGTCATATTGCTATGGAGATTTGCACCCTCATCACTTGACCAGTTTGAAATCAGCTAGCTAGATAATTTTCAGACTTGAGTGTCTACCCACAAAATGCTTTATTGTTCATTGGACTTACTGGTGGGGCTAACTAAGACTTATTTAATGAATTTTAAGTTACCATACAACATTGTACAAAATTGTGTAGTATTTTGGATTAATATGACATTTTAAAACTCTGGTTATCCTCTTATTCTGTTCAAGTGTGACCTATTGGGTGATTAACGGATATCATCTGTATTATTGTTAGAGATAAGTTCCAGACTACATGAATGTGATCTGATGTGTTTAAAATTCTCTTTAATCGCAGAGACCTAAACGTGCTCATGCCATGTTTGTCTGAGAAGTGGATTTGGTGGGGTAAGCCTTTATATCTTGTAGTTTGAGTTAGAACTGTAAAGATTAGGGGCTGCTCTAAAGCAGACATGGTTTAAGTGTGGGTTCAGGAGGTCAAATGGATTACTCATGCAGACCGCTCTGTAATTCCAACCCCTTCGTGGCGCCAGATCCTTCTCAATCTCCTCTCTAAATCAACACACCCAAAACCTCCATCCATGCAAGCAGTCATCTCCACACATCACACAATTGTCATGGACGACTTGTGCTTCATTTCTTCATTTTAAGGTAAAAAACTGATGAATATGAACTACAACAACAAATAATTAATAAATAAAAACACAGGAGGAGAGGGACAGGGATGTAAAACTTTGTGAACAGGGTTTGTGATATATAGGGACAACTAGAGCTTTTGTCCCATGATGATGAATTAGACCAGGCCCAAGAATTGCTAACTGTTGCCCTTTTTGTGAATAAATATTTTGATTTTACTGAAATCTGCAGAGCTTTCTGTAGGAGCAAGTTACACCTTCAATAAAACCACCTGTTTTTTGACTTCTGACATATCACAGGATGCCCCAACCCTGTAGCCAAAAAAATGGGGCAATCAAGCTTTGGGTCTATTAACCCCACAAATTTTAGATCATCTCTTCAGAAGCTTTAAGAGGTTGAGGATTAGTCCAACTGTCCAGAAATCAACTAATTTCTCAGGCCTTAATTTAGGTCATCCTTTCTATACCTGCCCCCAAAAAGTACTTAAAAGATTTTTCTAGGAAGTATAATGGGATGATTCTGATAGGAGGGGGTTCTTGAAAATATCAAGATCCTGTAAAGTAAACTAATGGGAGTAATAAATTGTCTGGAGACTGGAGACAGGTGGATTTTAGCTTGTGCCATTTCAGTAAGCAGTCTGACACCTTAATTTAGTCGATGTGCACCAGTGGCTGTTCATTGAGAGATGAGCCATTTCCTTTGGCATAAAGAGGAGAATGTCTTATGCTATAAAGCTACTCAGCACAACACTTCTTCATGCTAAAGGAAAAGGCACAAACTAAAATGTTTACAGTTTCTTTTTCCAGATAACTTAGACCACACCAGATCAGCTTGTTTCCTTGAAATTAGCATGTTGGTGCATTATCTTCTTCTGGTTGACCATGAAGAAAGCATGTGGTCTCCAAATGTGAACCAGAGCTTTCTGAATCATGAAAAAAGGTCACAGGTGAAAGTGTGAAGCACACTTTATCGCAGAGTGCCTAGTTGAGTGGCCAGTGAATCATTTTGAATACAAGTTGCTAGTCATTTGCTAGGCTTTTTTTTTTTTTTTTTTTTTTCTTAAATAAATAAATAAATAACAGGAATTAAGGGTTCAAATAAAAATCGAGGTCAAACTATAATTTTCATTTTTTAAGTACTGCCGCTTGGGCACAATTAAAAATTATTGCTCCTGTTGTAAAGCTGTCTCTCCAGGGGCTCGCTCTTTCAGCCAAGGTTAATTAGTGCTTCCCCATTATTCCAATGTTAGTGTTAAAAGTGTATATTACACAGAGGCCTGTATCCTGGCTTTGATGAGGTATAGATGGGTGTAGGTCATATCCTGAGGGTAATGTATGCTGGGAAATAGCCATTGTGTCATATTGGTTCGGAGCACCTAGATAGAAGGATGGAGAAATCCCACCACTGCTTGACTGGAGTGACCCCTGCCACAAGTTTTATAGGATATCAAATAAACATGTCCCTTGACAAACATACATCTTTAGATTCTCCCATGGAGACTGATAAATGATTGTACATCTGGTGAGGAAAGATAGGGAAATGTAAAGAAAAAAAAGGTTGGGGTGAATTATTTGCATGTTCATCATAAAACCTATCAATAAAAAAAGCAAAACATTGGCTTTGCTTTTTGCAATAATTAAACCCCTTGTGGAATTTGCCATTGACTAATGTTACAGCAGTATCTCACGGGTTGATTAATCAGTGTCTTCCATGTACAAATGTGCTGCACTCTAATGCAATCTTCTTCTAGACTATTTGTTATTCTCTTGGCCATGTGGTCTACTGTATCTCTATGACTTCTTAATTTTTCCTATTTTTGGACACAGAGAGCCATATTGTCCTTTTTGAGTATACTTCAGATGCTAATACTAGTTAGAGCAATACCTTACAATTCAGGATCTGGCAGATGTCATGACAGATCACAGTAAGAACGCCCTTGTCGATATGTCTTCCATGATGGATGGAGATGATGGGGGTGTTGTTCAAGTTGAAGTGTTCCAGAAAGGGAGGCAGAGTCCTCTATCAGCGTTCTTAGGTGTTTGGCTTTTAGTTTGAAGGTTTCATTCACTCTCTTTAACATGCATGTCCTGTATGTCCTTTGAACTGCATCAAGCAACCTTTCCAACTTCGCAACAAAGAATGAAAGCCAAACAAAAAGCAAAACAAGCAGGAAAAAGGGAAAAGCTCTCTTTCATGCAGGTAACTGTAAATAATTGTATGAATATGACCCAACTATGCATGTTGATACATTAGCAATTTGTTCAGGTACTTTTTCGTAATCGATTCAAAACTCTAAGATGGCATGTACGGGGAAAAAAATACATTTAAAGCAGCATTGAAATTACCATGTGGAAGAGGGGAGGTGTGGTAAATCAGAGCTTTTTTTTACATCATGATTTATTTATTTATATTTAATGTATTGTTAAATTATCAGGTGAGTGTTTCATCTGTTTAAATTACATGGCAAAATCTCAAGTCTGTTTTATTATTATTATTATTAATATTTTATATATATATATATATATATATATATATATATGGTCATGTATTGGCAATGGGTTGTAGAACATTATACTTGTATATCATTAAAAGGATAAGACTTACCTTTCTAATTTAATGTAAGCAATTTTCAAAGTCAGAGTGAGAAAGTAACATTTAAACAATGCTATCATTATTGTGGTAATGATTACAGTGAGCAGCATATATGCTGATTGTTGTATACGTATAAGCTCCAACCTAAAACATTTTCAGGAGAAATAAGAATATGAGAATTTGTCCCAACAGATGCACCTTAAATGTTTTGATAGTGTTATCTTTATGAAAAGTCTTCAGATGGGCTTGAGAATATGCATTGCCTCAACCATAACCACCATATATTGTACTTCTTCTTAATATTATTCTTCTTATTATATTTTTATTTCATTTTAGTTATTTATTTTAAATGGGAGACGGGTTGTTTGTGATGATGACAAATAAAAATGGAAAGTTTTTAAAATGTGCCACAAAAAAAGTTTAATAAATAATTATTGTAACAAGATACTGTCTTTGTATTGATTTTTCATTTTATTAAATTAACCAATGATTAAAAAAAAGGTTTTGCACTCACATGCACTACACTGACCCTGAAAGGACAGTTACACCACAGTCTTATGATGACCACTATTTTACCAAGTATAAAGTGTCCTTGGATCAAGAACAGGATCCTTGTTAGTCCTTGTTAAATTTTAGGGACACAAAAAGTTGAATGTTTCTCAAACAGAAATGATATTCTGGAAGCAACAAAAGTGGTCAATTTAGAAACACATCTAACATCTAGCAAAATCATGGTCTTAGCAAAATCATGCTCAGAATAAATAGAACAATATTGTTCGCTGGTGTGGACACTAAAATAGTTATCATTATAGTTATGCTTATAGTTATCATTCTTGGTATGAATGTGCCTTTACACACATCTGCTGTCCAATTAAAGGAAACAGTCTTGTACTTTGATAGTGGGCATTTTATAAGCTTAGTGCATATGTGCATCTCAGCTGCCACCTGCAATGGGCCAAACTTCTCCTGCAGTATATGTCTTTTAGAATACCTTCTGTTATGCACATACACGCTTGCATATCACCATGTTGTATGAAAACCTACATCTTTGACACGGACTGCATCTCCCAAATTAGCATCGTAAACCTAAGTAGATCATAAAACCATTGCCACCAATGGTCTCTACGATCAACTTGGCTCACGCAGCCCTTCTTTGGTTGATCACAGCCACAGCTAGAGACAGCTTAGCAACTGGAGGACAGAACAAACACACGCCGACTCCTTCTGCAAGGCCACTATTGACAGGACCCAGTGAAGCCAACTGGCAAAAATCTGCTGGACATGGATCTGCAGAGTACCACACATCTCCCAAACCACAGTCCACTCACTTGTGTGTGCAATCACCAACAAAAGATCATGCTGTGGAGGAAAGCTATGACCATGTGGTGAAGTTGAGTCAACCAGGCATACATTTACACAACTGAGTGAATCTCAAGAAGATATGAATGTAGTTTTGCCATTGTTCAGCTCATCAGAGCCCTCCTCCATGTCTGTTAATGACTGTGTGAAGGTTATCAGACTCAAGAGCTATTAATTAAAAGCTTCTTGTTGTGTAGCAAGAAAGAGGGAGGTGAATGTATTTGTGAGTTTAAAATAAATTGCTTTACAAGAGGACACATTCATTATTTCTTGAGGTGTGATCAATTTGTAAACTCACTAACAGTCAAATCAAGTTATTAGTTGGATTTTAGCTAGCTAAATGTTTTTTTGTTTTTTTTGGTCTACACTCTGACTTATGAACAGTCCAGTAACTTTCATTTCGTTCGGAAAAACAGTGGGTGGAAAAAAATAAATTTCAATGCAGAGCGAACGAAGGGTGACAAATATCAACTGCAGCCTATGGAATGCAGTTAGAATGCCCATGAAATTCAAGATATTTTTTGTCTCATATTTATATCATTTGATATAGTTAATCAATATAAAACAAGTGTGGTTTTAGTCCCAAACAGAACAAGTGCAAATGTAATGCTGATTTTATAATACAACAGTTGAAATAAGTTATTATTGTTATATTTTATATTTGTATTTATAAATAAAGCCAGTGAAGAACAAATAGCGGTGCTTGTTTCTGAATGAATCCGTGTTTAAACGAATCAGTCAGATGAACCCATTCATAAAGAGAATCAGCCATTTAAATCAATCAAATGAATCAATCACTCAATAACATGTCATTGAGACATTTACCGCCACCTACTGGCAGTTTTAGTTTCTTATTTAAAGTATAATTTATAAATAATAAAAAAAATTATTTCATATTTTAGGGATAGTTTTCCCAGAAATGAAAATTCTGTTTATTTACATTTACTCACCCTCATGTCGCTTTAGATCTGTATGATCTGTATGTCTTTCTTTTGCAAAAGTAAAATTGAAGAATGTTGGTAACCAAACTGTTTTGGTCTGTAAATATATAAATAATTCAGATGCAGCTTCTGGAGAGAAAAAAAAAAAAAAAAAAAACATGGCCGTTGTGCCCTAAAACTTTATGCGTAATAAATTCTATGACATTAAATTATCATTCGGGGTGATTTTTGGCGATTCATTTGCGATTAGATTAATTATTTGGCACGTCATGTATTTAATTCGATTAAAAATTTTAATCGCTTGACAGCCCTAATATATACAAATGCAGGTTCCATTTCGAAAGCGAACTCGCACTGCGTTCTGAGACACTACTGGGGAACACATCAGCGTGACTGGTATCTGAAAACATGTTAAATCACAACAATCGTATTGGCCAGCGACAGCCTATGACATCACACTAGTGCGACCAGGAACTATGAAAGGGGCGACTAGAGAACATGTCATCCTCTTTTCGTCTTCAGGGACTGTTTGAAGCGCGCTGTTCAAATCAAGGTAAAAATGGCTTGTTAGAGCAAACATTTCAAGCAGTGTGCACGATCTGTGTCATAATTATTTGACACCCGATAACACACATGGCTTGTGCGTTCTTTATTAGAGCATGCACGTTTAGTTCTTGAGGGAGCTGTTGGCATACACTGTGAGCGTTTCCCGCTGAGGAAGCTCCACTCTCGTTTGTCTTTCTTCTCTAGGGAAGAGAGACAGGCTTCTGTGCCCGGTGGCTTAGGTCCCGCTCGTGCTGATGCGGAGAGGAGACTGAGATCATAGGGCTCACAGAGGGAGCTCGCTGAACAGTTTGAGAGAGGTGTTAATCTTTTGCATGCTTCAGCGGCTGACTAGAGTGTTTTGCTGAGTGAGGATGTATTGTCTCTTGCATCCTCAGCATCAGCAGACAGTGCTCTGCTGGCATCATGCAGGAAGAGCAGGAGATGGCTGTTGAGGGTGAAGAAGGCAAGACATCTGAGCCCTATCAGCCGCCCTGCCCTACGTATGACGAGTTGTTGGGTGTTATGGGCAAGCTGGTTTCCTCTCATTTAGAGATTCACTATGCTGAAGCCACTGCTCCACCGAGCTCCAGGTAGATGGTGTTCTAAGTTTTGGCCTTTCATAGGGTCACCTTGACAGTTTCCCTGTGGTGAGTGAGCTGGCCTCCTCTCGCTTAGAGAGTCATTATGCTGAAGCCACCGCTTCACTGAGCTCCAGGAAGGGTATGAATGCATGTGCGTCTGGCCCTCTGTTTTTGGGCCGCCCCGATATCCGGCCTTGGCTTAGTACTCTTAGGAATCTAGTCTTAGACAGAGGTCGTTTCGCTGTAGCATCTCCACTTCCTAGCCTGCAGAAGCTCAGAGTAGGCTACTCCAAAAGGAGAGCCTTTCCAGCTCAAGACTGGCACCTAGTGATCCTAGTACGCCTCCTCTCACTGTGAGAGTCATCCGGCCGGGGCCCGCCTTCTGCATTAGGCTAACAATGCGAGTTGCAGGCCCTGCTGCCTCCTCAGTCTGCCTAGGTTGAGCTGGGACTTCTCTTGTTACTAGAGTAAAAAGCGATATGCTGAACTACTGTTCCCTAGGGGTGTTAGGCACATAGCCAGGTGTCACAGGCTATTTCTAGAAAGCCTCCCCTGTGGTTGACCTCTGGCCAGTGTTAGGCTTCCTCTCGCTTGGAGAGTGAAAGGCACTATGCTGAAGCCTCCACTCTCTAGAGCTTTGGTTAGTAGTATTCTCTAGCTTTAGGCCTTTAGAATAAGCTCTCCTGTGGAAAGCTTCTTAATTGAATCCATCAAGTCGCGGGGTTGAGTGTTGTAGACCTCTTCTCTGGAGTTTCGTCCAGTTGAGGCCTCCATTCCCCTAGATCTTAGCTCAGACAGCAACCTGTCTTGGAGCAAGAGTCATTATCAGCCAGTCAGTTTTTTCTCGGGTCAAGCTGATATTAACTCCCCTTGTTCAGAGTCCCCCTATAGTGCTTCGTTCCCAGAGCTCTGTGCCCCTTGTGTCTTAACACTAATGATGCTCAGGTCGAGCCAATTAAGTACTCCCTCCAATTCAGGATGGTTCTGAGTAAGCTCCCTTAGAGCTCACATCAGCCCTGAGCCCATGCCCGTGGAATTCTGGAGTAGTAGGCCCTATAGAGAGGCCTCCTCGACAGCCTGTCCTTTTGCTTCCCTCTGCCATATTCCCTTAAAGGAACCCCTTTCCAGTGAAGATGTTGATTCCAAGCCCTTGAGCGGCCTTTGACAAGGCCTTCTGGTACTATACAAAGTCACTTCCTCATTGAGGCCTGTAGCTCGGGCAGTGGCCATAGGGAGTACTGTCACTGACAGCCTAGTGTGTGACCAGAAGGGGGAGTGGTTCTGGATTTTCTGTTGAAACTGCCATTTTTGTGCTTAGTCAAAGGCATTTTTTTTTGGCATACACTCCCTTCAGCATGAATAAAAGCTTTTCCAAGTGAACACACCCTTGTTCTGAGTTTCTGACTTGATGAGGGAAGAACAACAGCACAACCAAGGTTATACTCCTCCAAGTAAACCTTTCACCGCACGGACCTTCAAGCAGCCCAACTGCTTCTGCAGAGGACTTTGGCTCCAGCAATCAGTGCATGACCTGCACGACTCAAGTACCTCCAACCTACAGAAGATCCTGTGGATCGACCACCGTCTGACCTACAGTTCTCTGGATTACACAAAGACCAGCAGCAAACCCCAGCACTCTGCAGCTGTTGGAAAGCAATCCAGTCTCTCCTACTGCAAGTGGAAAGATACCAGTGGAAGATGCCCCCTATCACCAGACTGATCACCCGGCCAAGTGAAACGTAAATATAAGCTAGCCAAACCTTTTCCCAAAGGCCTTGGCATTAGGTTGTCGCTATATGAGATTGTTATTTGTGTTGAGACTTTTGTGTTATCTAGGGTCAGCATTTAACAGATAGATACACTAGACATGTTTTCTGTATCCATAGTAAATGCTTATTTACCATTTCATACCAGCACCCAGAAAGACCACAGTTAACTCCTCCATAGCCTGCTAATTACCCATTCATTGCTTCATCCAATCTGTTGCTCAGCTACTTGGCATTCATTCAGTTAACATCCATTTGTGTAGTAGTTTGTAGCTTCTGTGTGATTATTGATTCAATATTTTTAGTAGTTTAGTCATTTGCTCTTTGTTGTTTAGTCATTTTCCTTATAAGCATTTAGTAAGTGTGATATTTTACTCTTGTATATCTTTTTGTTAATACATTCATTTTTATTGCAAACTGTGTTATTCTTGTATTGATAATCAGAGGCTATACAAGCTCGCCAGAATCTCACATATCCTTCCGATTGGTCAGGTGGTAAACTCCCTCCAATTTTTATAATTCTAATGCTTTATTGTCAAAGTAAAAGTCCTTGGTGGTGCCCCAAGGAACGGAGGGAGGTGTCATCTGATACCCACACCAGGGCTTAAAAACGGGAAAAAAATTCAATAACGTTAATACGTTATTTTTTAACTTTTTTTTTCGTTTGTTTGTTTGCATGTAGCCTACCTAATAATAATAATAATAATAATAATAATAATAATACGTACAGCATTTTATTTATTAAAAAACAAAGAGAGTATCTTAGCTATAGGCCTACAATTATCTTTTATAACAAGATTCTGTTCAAATGTAAACCTATTAAACGAAAGTAAAAACTATCAGCGGTTTATAAAGTATTTTTTCAAGATATTTTAAAATGTTTGCTGCATGGTTAAAAATATACCGACGCTATTCCTGAGAGGAAAAAAGATAAGTCGCGCATACGTCGCATTTTATTATTACATTCAGAAATAATGTAATTTATCGGTAAATAAAATAAAATGTTTACAAATAGCCTAGCCTTTATATAATATATAATATAATTATAACGTTTGTAAACATAAATTATGAACAAAACTGCCCTATTTTATTTGACCACAAAACCTCTAAAGTTAACAGCCTATTCAGGCTACACGTCAAGCTAAAACAAATTTTTTTAAAAATCTCTTTTCTTTTTAAACGCCATTGCAGCTTCTATTGCTATATTCAAGGCGAGAAACAGGTTTATTTATTAGAAATAAAACTAAACAAGATGCTAAACGAATTAATTTAAAGTGAATCTGAAGCCTACCTTTCTCATTCGGCACTGTTTCCATTTTCGAGACGAATGCTAAACTATTACTTATTATGTGAGCTTTGTACTTCACTCGCATTATCGACATCATCCCTTACAACAGCACAGTCAGGCGGTGGTGGTAAACGGCAGATTGTATTACAGAATTGAATTGAGCAGTGTAATGTTTTATATGTTTGGTTGATTGTATTTTAATTATTTAAAAGGCTGCAATATCAAGTAAGCAATGCAAGAATTTGTGTGCGCGCGCAAGGCGCACACAAGACATAATTCATACATTTACAAAAGACACTTAAATAACGAAAACAAGCAGAATGTCTGTTTCCTTTCCTAGATCTTTGGAGTGCACCACAACGAACCACTTTTGTTTTGTTAATCTGTAGACCTAATTATATAGTGAAATATCGCGTAGCCTATAGGCCTAAATATTCCCTTTTATTGTATATGTGTTATGTAGGCCTATAGTTTTATTCTGTTTTCTCTGTTCACAGAAGCGCTGCATATGCGTGATGTGACGTTGTGTGAACTCATGTTCTACATATCCTGCAATTTTCGCTGGTTTCAAAACGCACAACAAGATGCATATTAGCCTACTTGACATTCATTTTCACTTAAATATAGGCCTAATGCTTGACGGTTGGTGACATATATCATCGGAAAAACTAATGCCAGGGCATTGCCATTGTGACTTACCTAACCTATGATGACTTAACAGCTGAGCCTGTGCACGTCAAGGCGGGCATTTCACACACTTTGGATGCATCATCGTCACATTTGCATAGGCTGTACTATTTGAATTCGTGATTGGTTGACTGCCAAATCAAAATATTGAATAGAATGAAAAAATAACGTTATTAACCGGTTAATGGCCATTTCAAATTAGTGTTTCTGTTCAGAACGATTAAATTTGATTTCGTTTCCGTTTCTGGTTACGTTACGGTCAAAATTTCGTTCGTTTCCGGTTTTCGTTTTCGTTCCTTGAACCGGTTCAGAGCCCTGACCCACACCCACAATATGTGACGTGTGGGCTCTATTATTATTTGGTACACTGCAATACCAAAACACACCACAGCAAGCAATCATCAACATTTAAATGGTCATGTATTGGCAATGGTTTGTAGAAACTGAGTCTCAGAAGCTGAGACTTTTACATTTTTATTTTAGTGTGAAAATCTCAAAAGTTTAATTATAATAATAATAATAATAATAATAATGTTATAAAATAATATTATTATATTAATAATAATAATAATGTATTATTATATACTTATAATAAAGTTGTAAACTACTTTAGTGAATATTCAAGAACCATTTGAATGAAACATTACAATCAACTGGGCATCCTAACACTACTTGAGCGTTAGAAGCAATAATTACTGCTTTTTACTTATTACTCCTACTAACAACTTTCTGTCATGCATCACAAATGTGTTATTGTGACTGCTGGCTGCATTACTTTTCAGTAAACCCTTATTTGACATACCATAATTAACAATTCTCCAGTTACTCTCTTCCTGTCTCTCCTGCAATCTGGTAACACACAAACACACACATAGTCGTACTCCTTCTGCTCACTTTTTAGTAGATGGGCTGGTATATTATGAAAAAGAAAGCTCTCTTTAGCAGCTACATTTCCCACCAGCGTAGACAAACAAAGTGTGAGTGGCACTCTCTCATCAGTCAAAGCGCAGCCACGCTCCTTGGCCAGATAACATCAAGTGTGCGTGTCAATTGCCAAGTTCTGTCTGTCACACTTTAGTGATAACACAACAGCAGGAGGGAGTGTGTGTGTGTGAGGCGCACAGGCTCTGCTGGTGGTTTAGCAGAAAGCACTTGAGTATGAAACAGCTCTGATCTCTGTAAGATTACAGCCTCACTCTGTGATCTTATTGTACATGCTGTTTAAATGGCTGTGTTCCTGGTAATCGATATATTTGTATAAAGCATGCAATACCTTTAGTTAGGCATAGAAGGAAATTAAGTTAAGCAATATGATCTTTCCATGGAAAATATAAAATCATATTTATAAATGTATTAAGGGTATAATCCATGGCCAGTCCATTGTAGGGCTAATACACACTCACTTA
Organism: Ctenopharyngodon idella; assembly: GCF_019924925.1. Classification (NCBI taxonomy): domain Eukaryota; kingdom Metazoa; phylum Chordata; class Actinopteri; order Cypriniformes; family Xenocyprididae; genus Ctenopharyngodon; species Ctenopharyngodon idella. The sequence goes on from NC_067237.1 coordinate 10,745,786, forward strand.
GTCATACACACAATTCTCCAATTCACCTGTCCTGTGTGTTTTTGGATTTTGGGGGAAACCCGAGCACCCGGAGAAAACCCACAGCAACACAGGAATAACTTGTAAAGTCAAGACACAAAGGACTTCTGGCTCAGCTTGAACTCAAACTGTGGACCTTCCTGCTGTGAGGGGACAATGCTAACTGCTGAGAGATCATGCCCCACAATGTATTAATGATGACTGTAACAATCCCTCATCTCTCTGTTTGACAAACTGTACAAGTGAACTGTTGTTTACTCTGTAAACAACAATTTAAGCTGAGATTACACTGACACTTTAAGAAACAATTAATTACCAGCATGCTGAAGGATTGTTGTTTACATTTGTTTGGTTCTCAGCTGTTGCTGCAGCTGTGAATGATGATTGAAATAATTGCAGCAGCATTATAATGATGCTTGGTCTTCTATTTAAAGCTTTTGTAAATCACTGAGCTGTGGTGTGCTGACATTTATTATGAACAAAGTCTTTTACTTGCCAGGATTTTACTTCATTGCAAACAAAGAACAGAGAATGATACTTAACAGTAAAAACTATGTATACAGTACTCACAAAACATCTCAAAGTACAGTGTTTTATACTGATATTGAGTGAAGCAAGAACGCTGCACCAGTCATTGTTGAGTTCTCACGAGACATTGAGTTGCTTATTAAGTCGGAAACCCATGCCACCAAAACCACAGTTCTTAACTTTTTAATCTCCAAAACAGAGTTATAACCATAACTTTAACAATACTCTGTCAATCAGAAAACATGTCACTTTTTCTAAATGTAAAGGAACTCCAAAACTTCTTATTTTAGGTATTGTGTTGTGGCAAAGAAGTTGTAAAGTTGTAAAAAAAAAAAAAAAGTCACACTAAAATCATAAACACATTTTTATTTATTTATTTTGCATTCTGTGCATACACTTTTGGAGCAGAGAGTATTCATTTACAAATTGGCCTCATTCAGCTTTCACTGGAAAAGAATTGAAATAATTTTTGTGGCAATTAACATTACACCATAAGTGCAGTCATCAAGAGCGAAAGTGAATTTGTGCAAGCTCATTTCTCTTAAAGAACACAAAAGAATATTGTTTAAGAAATCTCAGTGACAATACAATTTGAATAATTAAATGTAAACTTGCAATAGTTTTGCAAACATATCTCAGTTCCAATATAAAGAGAGCTATACAAGAGCTACGGTTTATTTGGTGAAGCCACACTCTATTTTAAGAGCGAAAGAGGCAGAACAACAACACCTACACGTATGACAAATTTTCCGATATACAGGGTAAAAGCCTCCTCAGACACACTGAAACAAAATAGACTGACTAAAATCAAACGTATAGTAAAACCAGTTCAAAGCACTTTGTAACTTCACTGTTTAAAATATGAGTAATCAGAACGTATCAGCAGTGGGGAACAAAGTGACATTTTTTTTTTTTCTTTTCTTTTCTTTCTTTTCTTTCTGTCATTGTCATTGTGAGAAAATGTAGTGAGAAAGTGATGTTTGTGACAAAGTTTGAACTTCTGACATCATGTTAAACACTTGACAAGCATACTTGGTTAGGAGATATGAAAAGTGTTTTTTCATTCTCTAGCATCTAGTTATTATAGCATGTTGACCTTTTCCCTGACTTTCATCCATTGAACTGCCAATATTCATTAAGATGAAGAAATCATCTAATAAAGAGATTTAATGGAATCAAAAGGAAGATTTAAAAAAAAAAAAAAAAAAAAAACATGTAAGTATATCTTGCAATAGCCTATGTTTCTCTAGTAATCTCAAAAGTGCTTCATGTGGTAACATTTAAATAACTGGTTTTCTTCAAAGTCAGAAATATTATTTTGATTGCGCTAACTACATTATAATTTTCACACAACAGAAGAAGACAGACAGGTGAGTGGAATATAAACGAAGTTTATTGAACGACTGAGAACAAGACAGGAACGTGATGCAGCAATGGTGAGTATGGCAGTTCAATGAATCTTATGAAGGCTTAGCTGAATGGTAATATAATGCCTCTTTGGCAGATGCAGGCTTGGAGCAGGATGGAACACACAAAGGGCATGTAGCAGACAACAGACGACAGATGACAGAAGTCGGGATCCTTGGTGGCAGGTAAGTAAACAGGTGAGTGGCAGGTAAGAAGACTGTTCATGTGGGATTGACGAGACCAGACAAAGAAGTGCAGGTTGTGATGGTATATATGGGGTGCGTTGATGAGAAGGTGCAGGTGCAGTGAATCAGGGTGTACTCACACTAGGCACGGTTGTCTTGAACCTAGCCCAAGCGCGATTGCGATTGTAATACAAGTAGTAATAAAGATGTTTGCCATCATAATGATGACAGTAGCGCACACAATAGTAGCAGCTGTTCCGTGCGCTCACACTGCATGTGTACCACGCCCGAGCCCAACCGAATTGTGCCCTGGCCCACCTCTTCCAAGCGGGCCAGGGGCGGCTAAGGGTGCTTTTACACCCGTCTCATTTAGTTTGGTTGAATCGCACTAGAGTTTGTTATCTCCTTTGGTGCGGTTCATTTGGGCAGGTGTGAATGCAGCAATCGCACTCCGGTGCGCGCCAAAAGCGGACCAAACAAGCATACCGAGACCTGCTTGAAGAGGTGGTCTCGGTACACTTTCAAACGAACTCTGGAGCGGTTCGCTTGAGATGTGAAAGCAATCTGACCCAACGGACCAACGAACCAAACGATATCATAAATTATAACAGGAATTTTGTTATATAAAAAGCAGTATTGGCTGATTCTGTGAATGAGCACATTATTTACCATAGTTCAAAAACCAAAGAGTGCCTCTTCATCTTAAGTGTTGTGTAATTGCGCTTCTCCATGTGAGAATGCTGTCCCGATGAAGCCTTGATTCCCGTACTGCTTCATTATAACATTCATAGTCTCGATACACTGACACAGCCGACTAGACAGCAATGGGAGATCCAGAGAAAGAGCGTGCCTTTGAATTTGCTGCAGCATTAATATGAATGTAATATAATTTAAGAGCGGGAACGATGGCTACATTCATATAGTGTTTGCGTGTGTCTTGACAGTTACAAATAAAGCCACAATAAGCTCATGGAGCGAACTTGTCAATCATTATATTGATGGATGATGCTGAGAAAACTGACCAATAAGTTTTCTCAGCATCATCTTGCTGACTTGCATAAACGCTTTTTTGGTATGCTTTGAAATGTTGCCACGTGAAAGCGAACAGAACCAAGAAGAAAATGCAATATTCTAACAAATTTAGTCCCTGTTTCGGAACAAAACAAACGATCCATAGGTGTGAAAACATCCTACAGAACTGCGCCCGGGCACACTGCGGAGTGATCACACTAGTCAAACGAACCGGGCTTTAAGGGTCAAACGTGCTCGGGCACGGTACAGAGCGCCTAGTGTGAGTACACCCTCAGAATTCAGAAGAGAGCAAACGAATCGGCGGAGCGTGCTGATCTGGTGACGACGGGCTGATAGGTGTCTGGGATGGCTGCGACTCCGTGACAGTACCCCCTCCTCTACTGGCGGCTCCTGACATCCAGATGGTGCGACGACGGGGCCTACCTCGACCTCTAGGTGCTGGACGATTTGGATGGTCAGAGTGAAAACTGGGTGAGAAGGGATGGATCGAGTACATCACCACGAGCAACCCAGGATCGCTCCTCAGGGTCATAACAATGCGATTGCTCCCCCGCCGTGAGTCGATGATGGAGCGGACCCAGTAGATGACCTCCTCGTCAGCCAGTTCAGGAGGAGGAGGTACCACATCGCCACCAGATCCTGTGAGGGGAGAAGACAAGGGTTCAGTATTGGGTTTTAGGAGTGATACATGAAATGAAGGTGAGATTCTGTAATGAGGTGGAAAGTTTAGCCTGTTTGTGACCTTGTTGATCTGCCTCTGTACAGTGAAGGGACCTACGTAACGGGGACTCATCTTACGGCAAGGCAGGCGGAGATGGATGTCCTGTGTGGAAAGCCACGCCTTCTGGCCTGGTTGGTAACGAGGGGTTGATGTTCTGCGGGGGTCAGCTTGTATATTGTGTCTACGAACTGCCTGTTGGAGATGCACTGAGTTCCACATCCTCTTGCTCTGCTCAAACCAATGATTGACAGCTGGAACCTCTGATGGCTCACCGGACCAGGGGAACGAAGGAGGCTGGTACCCGAAGATGCATTGGAATGGGATGAGTCCGGTGGTAGAGTGCCTGAGGGAGTTCTGGGCGTACTCCGCTCAGGGGAGGAATTGGCTCCAGCTGTCTTGGTTCTGGTGGCAATAGGACCGCAGGTACCTCCCAATCTCTTGGATCATCGCTCAGTCTGGCTGTTAGTTTGTGGATGGTAACCGGAGGAGAGGCTGACAGAAACTCCCAGGAGTTTGAAGAAGGCTTGCCAAACCCTTGAGATAAATTGAGGTCCACGGTCTGATACTATGTCTTCGGATAGACCAAAGAGACGGAACACATTCTGGAAGAGAGTTTCTGTGGCTTAAAATGCAGTGGGCAAACCATTCAGAGGAATAAGTTTACAGGCTTTGGAGAAGTGGTCGACGATGTCAAACATACAGGTGATCTGATGGAGGAAGGTCGGTCATGAAATCTATCCCCAGATGGGACCATGTGGAATGGTGTGGAATGGGTAGTGGAACCAACTTTCCCTCTGGGAGTTTACGTTGTGTGTAGCAACTCATAACGTAATAACTGAAGCTGGTGGAGAGCTGATGGAACGTAGAGGAGCCCCTCAGGAAGTCCAGGTGGAGCAGGTTCAGAGTGTGGAGCCTGTACTATCTTATCGCCGATGGACCACTGGATGGGACTGATGATCATGGCTGGAGGAAGAATAGGCTTTGGAGAGCTGATATCGAATCTGGTGAAGAATAGGGCCCATCTAGCTTGACGTGGGTTAAGGCATTTGGCTTCACACAAATATTCGAGGTTCCGATGATCCGTGATTACTTTGAAGCAGTGATTTGCTCCCTCCAGCCAATGTCTCCATTCTTCCAGGGCTAGCTTGATGGCCAGGAGCTCACGATTACCGATATCATAGTTCTGCTCCGCTGAGGATAGCTTTTTAGAGAAGAAGGCACATGGATGGAGGCGTGGTGGAGGCATCCACCTCGATGACGAAGGGGAGATTTGGATTAGGGTGTACCAGGATCGAAGCGGACCGGAAGGCTTCCTTAAGATGGCGAAATGCTTTAATGGCTGATGGGTTCGAGGACAGAGACTTGGGCCGGCCCTTCAGGAACGAGTTGAGAGGTGAGCTGAGCAAACTGTAGTTGTGGATGAATCGACTGTAGAAGTTAGCAAATCCCAGGAAACGTTGAAGTTCCTTTACACTGCCAGGTTGTGGCCAGTTCTGGATAGTCTCCACCTTCCTTTGGTCCATCTGGATGCCGTGTTGGTCCATTACATATCCCAGAAAGTGTACAGAGGTGGTGTGGAACTCACACTTCTCCAGCTTGAGATATAGATGGTGTTCTCTCAGCTTTTTGAGGACCTGCATCACGTGATGGTGGTGTTCAGCCAGGTTCCAAGAGTAAATGAGGATGTCGTCAATGTACACGATGATGAACCATTGGAGAAACTCTTGGAACACCTCATTCATGTAATCTTGGAAGACAGAGGGAGAGTTGGACAGGCCATGGGGCATAACTCCATTACTCGTAGTGCCCAGAGGGAGTAACGAATGCAGTCTTCCACTCGTCTCCTCGGCGGATGCGGATGAGGTTATATGTGCTCCGCAGGTCTAGCTTGGAAAAGATGCGAGCTCTGCGCTAGACTAGAGGAAGAGGATAACTATACTTGACTGTTTAGGGATTGAAATGACAATCAATGCACGGCCGCAAGCCTCCATCCTTTTTGGCCATGAAGAAGAAGCTGGAAGCGGCAGGGGATGTAGATGGATGAATGAATCGCTGATGTAGCGCCTCCTGGATGTACTCCTCCATTGTCTTCTGCTCCGGGATGGACAATGGGTAAACTCTGCCTCTGGGCAGAGTAGCCCCAGGTAGCAGGTCGATGGCACAGTCCCATGGCCGATGTGGTGGTAGTTGAGTAGCCAACTGCTCTGCCCTGCACTCGGAGGAAATCTTCACCTTGCTCTCTGTCTCTGGACTCTCGATGGTGGTCGAGTAGAGAGGAATAACTGGTTGATCAGGACTGGATGGAGATTGAAAGCGAAGGACAGATGTTCTGAGAACTGGAGACAGATAGTTTTGATGGCATGATTCACTCCATTTTAGGATCTCACCTTTATTCCAGTTAACTTTAGGCTTGTGTTGTGACATCCAAGGGCGTCCCAGGATGATGTCCGTGGTGGAAACATCCAGCACCATGAACGAGATCTTCTCGGTATGCAGGCAGCTGATTCTGAGCGTCATGGTGGGGGAGAAGTGACTGATGCGACCACGACCCAGCAGCTTTCCTTGGATGGTGTGGATGGTTAGTTACTGGGAGCAGTGTTTCCTCTTGACATTGAGCTTCTGGAAAAGTTGGTGGGAGATGAAGTTCCCCGCTGAGCCAGAGAGTCGATGAGGGTTTGCGCTGAAACACAGATTTGTAGGCTTAGAATATGTACGGTTGTTCTGGTTAAAGGAGCAATCTTTGGAGGAAGCTGAATAGTACTCACCGCTGGGCATGGTGGTCAAAACTGGACAGGTGGTGAGGATGTGACCTTCTCCCCCACAATACAGGCACAGTTGGTTGAGTATTCTTTTTTGACTCTCCACATGTGTCAGATAGGAATGAAGACAGGATCCTTGGTGGCAGGTAAGTAAACAGGTGAGTAGCAGATAAGGATGGGAATGATGAGACCAGACAAAGGAGTGCAGGTTGTGATGGTATATATGGGGTGCATTGAAGAGGAGGTGCAGGTGCAGTGAATCAGAATTCAGGGCTGAGTGAACGAGTGGGTGGAGCGTGCTGATCTGGTGGCGACGGGCTGATAGGTGTCTGGGATGGCTGTGACTCTGTGACGGCTGTGACTGACAATAATACGCAAATAAAAGGAATTTTTTTAAAGAGTAAAAGCAAATAGAACCCATTATAATCTGTGACGCTGTCTACACTGGATGCGTGGATGGATACAGTGGATGGATCAGTTAACCACTGATCTATATAAATGACTGAATTACACATAAAAAGTGAAGCCATCGTTCCACCATATTGGTATTCTTAGTATTCCCTCACATTCTATTGAATTAATAGGAAATAATCTGATTTTAATGGAAAAAGCAAATAAACATTAGGCTTCTTAATGAGTCAGTGTTTATATATCTAAAGTCTATCTGTACATTCTTACAATACAAACGTCCTAAACATTTAAATGATTATTTGTTTAAAGTTGGAAATTTCCACTTCTTATTAAAAGTTATGTTCATTTTCATTACACTGTAGAGAATATCGGAACAGCTGACGGACGAGATACATCAACATTTGTATTACAAATGTCAAAATCATTCTGAAATCTGAATACAGATTTATGCTTTGTATTGCATGCACATACATCTTAAAGTGCCCCTATCATGCCTTTTTAAATCTGATTCAACAATGTTTTCATTTACAGCATGTAATTCAGAGCAGTAAAGATAACGACTTTGGTCAAATTAATAATTAGCTCAACAATATATACAAATAACACTTAATTCATATGCAAACATTAATGCTAGTAAAAAGCCATAGAATTTAAGCTGACCTTTAGCTTTTTTAACAGTTTTCAAGATCTCCAAAAGTCGAAGTGGATGTTTATCAACTGGATGTTTATCAACAAAAAGACATCAGGAAATAATATACATGCTTCACAACTTATTTAGAGAAATAAAGCTGACTATGCATGGATTTAAAGACATGAAACTTCATTTCCAAAAATGTATACTGTCGCTCCGAGCAATATGATGCATGATAAACCTTTTAATAAAATATATGGCAATATAGTAATAGGGGATTGTATGTATTGTAATATTTATTGTATTCGATTCAATCTGTTCTCAGTTGTGTTCTGCTAATAGTCCCAGATGCTTAAAATTCCCTGCATAATTATGTACATGAAGAAATCTATTTTGTGTTAGGTCATGCTGTTATGCTGATGTTACTCAGCTCTATATTTCTTCAAGCCCTGACGAATCTTAAATTCATAAAATTAACAGCATGCATAGCTGATATAAAAAAAAAAAATGGATGACTAGCAATTTCCTACTACATAATTCTGAAAAAAAAAAACAGATTCTAATTATTGGACCAAAAACCTCTGCACGTAATAACCTAGAATACTGTCTAACACTTGATGGATGTTCTGTCAAATCTTCGTCGTCAGTTAGGAACCTGGGTGTGCTTTTTGATACCAATCTTTAATTTGAAAGCCACGTTTCTAGCATCTGTAAAACCGCATTCTTCCATCTTAAATATATATTTAAATTACGACATATGCTCTCAATGACAAATGCGGAACAGTTAGTTCATGCGTTCATGACCTCAAGGCTAGATTACTGTAATGCTTTACTGGGTGGTTGCCCTGCACACCTAATAAACAAACTCCAGCTGGTCCAAAACACAGCAGCTAGAGTTCTTACTAGAACCAGGAAATATGACCATATTAGCGTGGTTCTGTCAACACTGCATTGGCTCTCTATTAAACATCGCATACATTTTAAAATCTTGCAAGAGACAAAAGACATAAGCACCCGGAAACCTGTCCACATCATAAAACCCAGCCCGCTGCATCACACACTAGGGGTGTGCAGCGGAGCCACTATCTGTATCTGTATTTGTAACAATCTCAAAATTATGCCTTGTATAACTGAAAAAAATATACATTTTTATGATTATAACATTTATTTAAATATCTTCTGTTTGAGCCGATAGTCTCGATGGAAGTGCTTCTAGATGTACGTGCAGTTGTGCTTCAGTTTACAGGGTTTGAATCCCAGCTCGGGGACCTTTCGTGATCTGAAAAATAAAGAGGCTATTTAAATATATTCAAAATAAAACAGTAAGGGTTCCTACACAGTTCAGAAAAGTATGAAAATTGAGTTAAGTCATTTTCAGGCCTGGAAAGTATGGAAAAGGCAACTGGAATGCTGCTACTTGATTTGCGTTCAGTTCATTCATAGAATTTACACATTGACTTTACACACATTGCGTAGTGATTTTAGAGGTTTGTGTATAATATCGTGCTTTCCCCTGGGTCACCGGTTCCGATACAGTTTGGAAGTTTATGGAATTTGATTTATGTAATTTCCAGGTCTGAAAAAGTGTGGGGAAAAGAAAACAGCATGGAAAAATATTTGTTTCAAGGTTATTTCCCCTATTCAATTTTCTAAATTTAAAATTAGCTAATAATTAAAATAATAATAATAAATGATTGTACAAGCGGAGTGATTTCATGGCAAACGTTTAGTGATTTAGTGATTGTCGTACATAACTGAATGAATTCAAGGTGCTGAATGAATTCAAAACTTTCTCTTTACCATAAGAGACTCTTTTGAACTTACTAAACAAATGTGCATGTGCCACTCAAACCAGCAACAGATAAAGGAGCAAACGTGTAGACCTAGTAGAAAATGTATATGTATCTTTGATTATCTTGACAGAGAGCAGGTTTGTTTCTTAGAGACGGAGCGCGGCTATTTAATTTGCGATCGTGCCGTGCTAATTCCATTCATTCGCGTATCATATTGTGCAAGGTTTACATCAATTACACGTAGCCTACATATTGAACAGGAGAACATGTGTATGATATAGTATTTTGTCGATATTACTCCTGTCAAGCTCTGATTTCGGAGTGACGCAACAGCAACACGGTTATTTGATATGCGCTCATTTCATTCATAAAGTTTACACACATTCGCTTCACACTCATTATTGCATTTAGAGGTTTATGTATCGTGCTATATGATCCCCTGGCTCACCTGTTAACCAGCAAACACGAGGAGTAACTGTTTCAGTTTCAGCTGAATATTATTTGGCAGAATTATTCGTTATCCGTTATTCGTTTTTAAGGCCTATCACACACATCTTGATGGGACACTCCTGACAATAAGGCTTTAGAACCTGCCATACATAGTGTCGAATGAGCTGCTCTAATAGCAATAGCATGTCCAGAAGCCTTGTAAGCAAATGAAATAGCCTTGGCTATCCACTTGCTCAGTGTCGGGGTGTAGGAATGCTTTCACCATTCCAGGTGCGAATTCTAAGCATGATGGGGGCAACCGAAAAAGCAAGGAGGTCTCCGACTCTACTCAGAGAAGTAATGGCAAGAAACAACAACATTTTCAGAGTCAGAAACTTAACTGGAAAGTCTTCTGGAAAGTCTTCCAGTTAAGTTTCAGTTAACAGTTTCAAAGGTTCAAACAGAGCCAAAGAGAGACCTTCCAATACAACGGCCAGATCCCAGGCCTCAGCTTCAATGAACCATGGAGGAAACGAGTGACCAATGGATTCCTCCCTGAAGAATCACCACCCAAAGGTGCATGGTAAGCTGCTATGGCCGCCACGTAAACCTTTAAGGTAGATGAGGATAACCCTGTGGAGAGCCGTTCCTGCAGGAATTCTAACACTATACCAACTGGGCAGTTAACTGAGTCTAGCTGACGATTCTCACACCACAAAGTGAAAACTCTCCACTTCAGGGCATAGAGTTTCTTAGTGCAGGGATCTCTGGAGTGAAGTATGGTCTCCACAACTTCAGTTGAGAGACCTGAGTCTATGAGTTGGGCCCCCCTCAAAGGCCAAACCCACATCTTCCACAACTCTGGGCGGGAGTAAAATATTAAACCCCCGCCTGAGATGGAAGGTCCCTCCTGATCAGAATCTCCAAAGGGGAGCCATTGAGGAGGAACATAAGGTCAGAGAACCAAACTCGGGTCAGCCAGAACGGGGCTACTAGCAACAGACGGGCCCCGTCCCGACTGACTCTCTCCAGAACTCCCGGGAGCAGAGCGATCTGGGGAAAAGCATATAGATGTAGTCTCAGCCATGTCTGCACCATGGCATCCAGCCCAGAGGATGCCATGTCCTCTGCCAGTCCTCGGATCTGATTTAAGTCATGATTTGTTTCAATGTCTGTAGAACCCAGAATCTCTCTCAGGTGGGGGAACACGTTCTATGACTGAAGAGGATAACCGGCAGGGAACAACTGAACTGGCTCCTTTAGTAACCTCCTCGGAGGGTGCAAGTCTCCCAGTGCCGCAACGAACCCAGCAGACACTGAGACATGAACACACTGAAAACCAAAGGTGGCACCGTTGGGCATCAAGGAGAAACGGGCAACTTATAATGAGGTGTGAACCGATAGCGGATTGTCCAAAAAAAAAAAAAAGGATTTATCTTTTTCCTTTAGCTCAGAACTTTTGAGCTTTGAAGTGCTGGAAAAAGTTGTGTGAAGTACTTGAAAGTCCTTCCTTAAAGTCCATCATTCTTATAACAGTGGTCTATAACTGTTTAATTTGCTGGGTTATGATTAAATCTATATGTGATTCATCTTAGGACTCACCACACACACACTTGTCGTCACGTCGAGGAAGTAAGATTTGATGATGTCATCAGAGTTCTCCATAACCTGTCTTGTGGGATGTAACACAGTGGTGTCAGTTCACTACAATATCCAAATAAGCAGTTTTTGGAGCTTGATTAAATAAATGCTGAGGAGGATCTTTTAAGCTATGAAAATTGCAGGATGTTTTAAGGGTACAACGTCCTCTTATATTTCAAAACATCGAGGCAAATTTGATTTCTCATGTCATGTCCCATTTACTTGAGTGTTTCAATAAAGCTAATACATGCAAAAATGTAGTTTTATTCTTCTTTAAATTGAAAAAAGAATGAGCAAGTGTTACTATGTGTGGCGGAGGGAAATATGCCACCGCCTTATGGGGGAATATTCAGCACTTAACCAAGGAAGACTGAGTGAGCAACAGGATCTTAGTCCTCCCACCCAATGCTTTTAGTCGTTGTACAACTGAACTGTTAGTTGTATGTGATGCCTATCCTGTTGCAATGTATGATGCTTAAGAGGTGGTAAGGTGGGCTTCAGGATTTAATTGTTACACGGCAGCCACCTGAGGTGTATGTGTGTGTGCAGAAAACTCAGGAGGTAAGTGTTGTTGTCTGCAAAACCCACCCTCCCCAGATCTAACAGGATAGGTAAGACGCCCCCACTCCTTAGTATAAGTGACTCAAAATCATTAAACAGTTTCAGCTTAACTAACAAATATATTTATTTACTAACTGAATAGTAATTGTTTACTATTCAGTTAGTGTCCCTTTTTAAACACACTGAAAATGTTCACATATACATTCAAGTTAACTCACACTTTCAAATAAAGTTCACTTGAATTCCAAACTTCACTTAAATTCACTCCAATTCGGCACAAAAAGTTCAAAAATCCAATTCAAAAATCCAGGGCAAAAAAAATTAAAAAGAGTTTACGAATTTAAGAGTTTCCTGAGTTTATGAATGCGCACAGAAGAAAGTCTATGAATCCCTTTGCAGGGAAATTCAATACTCACAGTTCCATGAATGATAGTGCGACTCGAAAGTTCAGTTCTGTTAACTCACGGAAAGAAAACAATGGTTTGCTTACCAGAGTTCAGAAGAAAACGGAGAAAATAGTGTACATCACCACTCTTAGTTCGTGGACGGGGTGTTGAATGGTGTCCAACGGATGGCAGGGTAATGTCTCTTCACTCAGTAACCCACAGCGATTGTCCCCCGTGATCCTGACGACGGCAGCTTGATCCAACGAGGCCGCAATCCCAGCTGATGGAGGCGTATTTGAGAAGACGAACTACACTGCCCTATCCGACGACTCAGCGAACCCTTTTCACACGATCATTAGCATTATTCACTGTTTCAAGTTCGTTTGAACAAATGAAACAAAAACTGTCTTTAAACACAAAGGAAACACGAGAGTATCACGGATCTAAACGTAACTTTAACACTATAAACTACCCGAAAAATCAACGCATACTTCTTCAGCGCATCACAGCTCATCTCCAACGTCTCACCGTTCTCTGTTCACTCTTCGCAAAAGTCAAAATAAAAGTCTCTTTCAAATAAAATTATGTAGATCCCCTACATATGGCAGTTACAAGTTAATCTTATGGAAAGATAAGATGTAGTTTCTCTAGAAGAAATAAGGTAAACCTTATTCTGAATTCAACAAATAAACCTAGAGATTATTTGTTATTAACTGATATCAGCTATGCAAAATCTAATGCAAATTAGATAATCATATACTGACAATATACAATAATGCCAAAGTCTCTGGAAAGAGGTTTGGCAAGTAATATTTAAGTCTGCCTGGTTATGCTGAATCAGAGGATAACGTCTTACACTTGTTGTGCTGGGCCACGTTTGCAGTGGGAAGAAAGGAGTTAAAATCCATTTCACAGCCTTGAACACAAAGTACTTGTGAATGTTGAACTCCTGGAGCACAGAGAAGGTCCTTTTCCTGGAACACGCAGAAGAAGAAGCCTTGAAGTTGAAGGTTCTGAGGTCTATGCAGACAATCCTTATTCTCTGGAACATGCAGACGGAAGGATCTTTGGATTCTGAAGTCAGTGAATTTCATAATTGCACTAAGCCAAATCATTTAAGCATGATTTCAGTGTTATTTTATTAATCGTGCGATTAATCGTGCAACCCTAGTAAAAATCCACCCAATACTTTTTTTTTTTTTTTATAATCCCCATAAATCATTATCAATCTCTCCGGACGCGTTGTTTCATATTTCCCCCTATTCCTACATAAGAGTAGGGAAACCCCACCCATGACTGGTGACGATCTGCCCTGTTAGCATAAATACCTCCCTGAGTGAGAAGCACAGAGTCCACCATCTCTGTTTACTCGCTGTATCAGCTAGAGCGATACAATGTCTGTGCCAAAAAAAAAAAAACACATTACAAATGAGCTATTGTTGGATATACCAACGAACGGTTTCATAGACTCCCGCCATCTGAGTCACTAAGGACACCGTGGTTGAAGTTCTTACTCAAGGATGGATCAGTACAAACTGTTCGTGATCCTCTCCGGAGCGATACTGGTCACGGAAGAAAGGGAGAGCACACACTTTATTACAGTCCATCAGAGTTGTTTTATGAATATAAAGTTTACCAGTTTATTAAGTAATTTGCTGTTGTTACGTATCCAGCGCCTGCTGGTTCCTGCTACTCCCCACCAGAGGTCGCCGGTTCACCATTTCAGTGCACACACAGTTATACATCACTCTGGACTACATTTCCCATAATTCCCCATCTAGGAACCAATCACACACTCGCACCTGTTTCCCATCAGTGGACCCTTTATAAGCTGCACCCAGACACACACACAGGGCTGAAATCAGAAGCAAAAACATGTATTCGTAAGGCAGCGCATGACATCTGGCAGAAGCGTTGGGAAAGAGAGATGAAGGGGAGACACCTGTTTCAGATTCAGAAAAAAGTGGGAAAAGGAGATTGGAATTCAATATTAAGAAGGAAAGAATCATCATTAATTTTTAGACTTTGCATAGGACACACAGGGTTAAATTATAGTTTACATAAAATCAATAAACATCCTACAGGGAAGTGCAATAAGTGTAATGAACCAGAAACAGTTGAACATGTTCTCATAAATTGCATTGCATATAAAAATAAAAGACAAGAGTTAAAGGATAAGATGAAGGAAATGGAGCATAATACAATATCATTAGAAAATATTCTGGCTAAAAAAAGTGGACAAATTCCTATGCAATATTGAGGTTTTTAAAGGAAACAGGAATTGATTTAAGAATATAGTTTTTGTTTGTTTGTTTGTTTGTTTTTCTCATTTCCCATCGATGCTCCACACTCCAGTTCAGTTGGTGGCGGTAATGCACCGAAAGCTGGTCTGCCAACCACCAATAAATTAAGAAGAAGAAGAACACACAGGGCTGAGTATTGTTTAGTCGTATGTTTTCCTTGTTAATCCTTGTTCCTAGTTCCTAGCCTTGCCTTGTTTTTGAACCTGGACTGTTTATTCCTTGTTTGATGATCGTTTGCTGCCTGCCTTGACCATTGCCTGTGACTTGGATTACTCTTCTGCCTTGCCCTTATGTTTCTGTTTGCTGGTGTTTGACCCTTGTCTGTTCGACTACGCTCATTCTAATAAAGCCTGCGTTTGGATCTACCCCTTGTCGTCACGACTCCCAACGTTACAGCTGTGAATGTTGATGATAATACAAGGGAGAGAGAGTTTAAAGATAAAAGACTTTAATGCGCACTTCATGTACTGTGATTTAATCAGCTCTTATGGTGATTTTCTGGAGTGAAAACATACACTTCATGTTTTGTGTGATGTACAATAAACTTCATAAAACTCATCAGTAAAACTTTGGCCATCATTCAGACAGGGTCCGGTACAACAGGCTTGAACTAATAGTGGTTAAAAGCAAGATGACAACATGAGTTATAACCGCAATTAAACTGAACTATACCTGTTCTATCTCCATGCAGCATATATTCTCTGGCTCTGTAGGCATCATTTTCAGACTCCGGTTCGAACTGAACACCGCTACAGAGAGTTTCTGACATTATTAGTGCGTAAGATTGTTCTGTCACCGGAGCTTGGAGCATCAGCACTTGAAGATCTGCCCTCTTAGGCCAGGAGCAGCAGCTCATTTGCATTTAAAGGGGCACACAAAACAGCACGTTTTTGCTCAACCCCAAAAAGTGGCAATTTTAACATGTTATCTGTGGGGTATTTTGAGCTGAAACTTCACATACGCACTCTGGGGACATCAGAGACTTCTTTTACATCTCTTAAAAAGGGGCATAATAGGTCCCGTTTAAGGTTTTTCCTATGCATAATTCACTTTCCAAACCAATTTCAGATTAACCTGGGCATTGTGCTGAAAACATAACGTCCAAACATCATTGGGTTGTGTTGAACGTTTATGCATTCATGTATACCTTAATACAGGGGTGCCCAACCCTGCTCCTGGAAAGCTACTGTCCTGCAGACTTCACTTCCATCCCTGCTTCAATACACCTGTCTGTAATGATCAAGCAACCCTGAACACCTTGATTAGCTGGTTCAGGTGTGTTTGATTGGGGTTGGAGCTGAAATCGGCAGGATGGTAGCTCTCTAGGAGCAGGGTTGGACACCCCTGCCTTAATAGGTAGGTTTGTATATTTTGCATGTATATAGACAGCACTCACTAAGTATATACAGTTCTGTTAATAGAAATGGAGAAGATTTGTTCATTGTGTGTCCATTTTGTGTCCTTTGTGGCTTCAAGCCACAAGGCAAAACCTGTTTGGTGAGTGGAGTCAGTTTACACCTCAGGTCTTAGGACTGAGGGACTGGGGTGAACAATGGGGAAAATGGTGATAGGATTAGTCTGCTCAGTGACATGCTAATGTCATCATTCTTCACTTGCACAAATGGCAAGGGTGATTGTCTTTGCAGGCTTATCTCCTAGCACATCTATTTTCTTGTTTGTGGTACTTCTCTTAGAGGTGTGAGTTTTGGAGTCCTGTGCTTTTCATCATGGCAGATGAAAGGGGACTACTGATGTAATAGAGAAGTCTGCCCTCATGTTCGCCTGCTGATCACTACACCACATTCCCTTTCAATTTCTTCTCCTCCATTCTTAACTTTGATGTTTACTGTGCATTTATATAAAAGTTTTGCAACGTCATTAAAACTATAAAACTACGTTTGATCTCCATAACCTTAAACCTACTGCTTATTTCACAGATTTTTGAGACAGCATTCTCTGGTTCGCATTATCCTGTCAATATGTAGCCCTCAGTTTGTTCTGTTCTTTGTCTGCCGTTGTTTGTGTCTTGTGCACATTGTTGCATGTATTTTGTGTTCTGTGGATTTTCATTGTATTATTTTATTCTGTAAATTAAAGTGAAAGTGCTTCAAATTAGATCTGCTTTGCCTTGCCTCATCTTTTCCGCGACAGGATGTCAGACCAGATAACAATATGGACCTAGCAGCCGTTAAACTTCTCTACCTCATACAGGATGATCACTCCCTTGAGGATTACTTGGGAGTTTTTTGGACCAGGCGCACTAATCGGATAAACGTGCCCATTGTGCTTTCACACTGGCAGCATTTGTTGCGTGCAGCTAAACCAGGGCTTGTGTACTTGCAAATACAGATGAGTATTGTCCATTGTGTCACCTTTTTAAGGAGTAAAAACTCCTGTGATGTTTTCAATAATATTTTTGTGTATTTTATTATTATATATATATATATATATATATAAAATATAATTTGTTTTTTTTTTTGTTTTTTTTACAGTGCTAAATGTCATATGGTGATTGTGGAACACGGAACACCTCACTTATATGATTTTATGGTAATTTTTTTTCTTTCTTTTTTTTTTTTTGTTAACTCCATTTCGATTTTTGACTTGAGGTAAAACTATTTTTTTGCCGCTGCCACATTTAGCGGTGCGCTTTCGTTCTTCCCTAAGGCAAACTTAACATCCAAATCAGCGAATAAGTGAATGTTGTAAAATGCAGTCTGCAGTTGAATTGCAGGACGTCTAATATTAAACAGTGTCATTAAAAGCGCATTAAGCGGCGAAAGAGAGACCAGAGAGCACACGAGACGAGCAAATGCTTATTCCGTGCACTCTATTGTCTTGTGTGAGCGTGCAGTTTTGAGCTTGTGTTTTTCATTGGCTGCGTGCTTTCTTGTCATGTTTTGTGTGAGCACGCGGCTTATAAATGTTCTCATTAGCTGCATGTTCATGTCTCGTTTTGTGTGAGCAAATGGCTTGTCATTGTTTTCAATGGCTATATGCTTGTGTTTCAGTCATGTTTGGTGTGAGCATGTTGTAAGGGCCAAATCATGTGTACTGCACTACATATTTTCTATATATTCATGTGTTCACATTCAATTGCTGTGTTTTTCTTTTATGTGGATTGACCGGCTGTGAGCATCTACTGTGAGTGCTGCGGAGATGAAAGTAAATGCTGATGTGGTTCTTCTGCAAGTGATTACATTGGACTGGATAGCAGGGTTGCTAACCGGTCATGCTGTATGATTGATTTTGACCAAGTGGTGTGCCTACTAATTCAGTTAATCGCACTTAAAGGAAGAGAATGAGTATGCATTGGATGATTTTATTACGGGTGACTTTTGAATCGGCCGATTTCTTTTTAGTATATGCTAGATTTATCTAAACTTATAAACTGTGTGGATATTGAAGTGATGCGAGATTAGACTATGTATGCTGGTAGTTTTCTTCTCTGTCTTCCAGCGCCGTCACTTCTATGGTCTTTATGGCGGACTGAAAGTTAATGGACGTCAGCTGCGATTCAGATGCCCAGCAGAGACCGAGTTGAAATTTGACTGCTTACTGAGCTTGGACTTTGGACTTTATTACATTTATTGTAATAAAGAATAGTTTTGCTTGAGCTTTGCTGGGTATTGTTTTCCACTGTTCCTTCCCCTGATAAAGAACCTGTTTTAATAGTGAGTTCCTTAGGTCTCAGTTTAAACTCTAAGTGGCGTAGTCGGCTACAAAGAAACTTTTTTTTTTTTTTAATTAACCCTTTATGGGACACATATGGGATTTAGAACGTTCAGCGACGTCACATAACTGCCAGATTCAAACTGTGCTTTCGCGTTTTGGCTGTGAGACGGACGCGCTCAGCTCTTGTCAAATATAACACAGCTATGCAGTGTGTTCAGCCACATAATGTTTTTTTTAGGGTTTCAGACATTTAAATAGGCATTGTGGTATATTGGTGCAACTGTGTTACATGTATTACGGTATTTTCATAGCGCGCATGCGCTGTGAGTTGTATCAGCAGCAGACTGCGAAGTTAGAAAAACAGTAAAGACTGCATATGTTATACCTCGGTGTCTCTCTCTTTCTTTTCCCATAAAAACACTACAGTGGCGACGAGGACTTGGATTCCACAGCGAAGGAAAGTGAAAGTGCAAATGAATTTGCAATACTACAGCAACAGTTTGCCAGTTATTGAAGCAAATCGAAAGTTTCAAGCCGATCGCACTGCGTGATGGAGGAGACTAATCAGTTGGCAGCTCTAGAAAAAAAGCGGAAGACTGACATCTAGTGGCCATCGTTAGTACTTCATGGAGAAATCGCAAGTACAACAAAACAGATATAGGAGAAAATAAACTGGAGTAAAAAATAAATAAATAAAAATCGGAATTGCACGGAGGTGATAAATGGAAATTAAAGTGACAGCAAAATGGCAATGATTGGCAAAGTTCCTGAATTTGAAAGTAAGAAAGAAGATTTTGAAAGAAAGATTTGAAAGATGGCTTGCAGCAAATGAGATTGCAGCAGAAAAGAAAGCTGACGTGTTCCTAATAGTCTTGGGTCCCACAGAGTATGGACTACTGAAGAATTTGAGTCAACCAAGGAAAGTGACAGAACTGATGTTTAAAGAAATGACTGAAACATTGTCGCTGCATTTTAAGCCAAAGCCAATATTGATTGCTGAACGCTTCAGATTTCACAGACGATATCAGAAAGAAGGTGAAACGTTAACAGACTATATTATTGACTTGAAAATGCACTGAGTGATCAGTTTGTCTGTGATATGTCAGGTGAAGCTTACCGCAAGCATCTTTTATCTGAGAAGGATTTGACTTTCAAACAAGCCTGTGAAATTGCTCTTGGCCTTGAATTGGCATACAAGGATACAAAGGAGCTGACAGAGCGTGCTGACCATTCCAGTGCTGGTGTTCACAAGTTTGCCAGTTTTTCATGGGGAAGACAAATGGACAAACCACAAAAAGGATCTTCTCATTCAGGTTTCTCTGCATGTCATCGTTGTGGCAGAGAGGGTCATCAGCCACATGAATGCCTTTTCCGCACTGCAGTATGTCATGCATGTGGTAAAACAAGCCATTTGAAAAAGTTCTGCAAAAGCAGTAAACGAGCAGGTAAAGCCAGATACTGCAAGGCATAGACAATGTGGTCTTTTTTATTGATGACATCTTGGTGTCAGCATCTACTGAAGAAGCACATCTAGTAGTACTGGATCAGGAGATGGCCAGGCTCGAGAAGCACGGACTGAGAATGAAACTCGCAAAGTGTGCTTTCCTTCAAGACTCAGTAGAATACTTGGGGTACAGGATAGATGAGCAGGGTTTGCACCCTACAGAAGAGAAAGTGGAAGCAATCATAAATGCCCCAGCTCCAAGGAATATCTCAGAGCTAAGGTCATTCTTAGGATTGCTAAATTATTACGGAAAGTTTGTGGCCAACCTTTCAACATTATTGCACCCTCTGCACCAGCTTTTGCAAGCAGACACAAAATGGAATTGGTCACCAAATTGTGAAGAGGCATTCAAAGCCAGCAAACAATGGCTACTGAACAGTAAGTGCCTTGCGCATTATGATCCAGGAAAACCTCTCCGACTTGCCTGTGATGCCTCTCCGTATGGCATGGGTGCGGTCATTTCACATATCCTACTGTCAGGAGAAGAGCAACCGATCGCATTCACATCACGGACCCTGACACCTACTGAGCGTAATTATGCACAAATAGAAAAGGAAGCTTTGGGCATAATTTTTGGTGTAAAGAAATTCCATAGTATCTATATGGAAGAAAGTTTGTGTTATTGACAGATCACAAACCACTTTTGACTATATTTGGACCAACATCCGCAGTTCCAACTCTGGCTGCATTACGAATGCAGCGATGGGCATTGCTTCTCTTGGCCAATGACTATGAGATACAGTACTGTCGTTCCTGTAACCACACAAATGCAGATGCATTATCCCGTCTTCCATGCAATCATGGTCCTTCAGAGGAGGAGCAGGAAGGAGTGTTTTTGATCTCTCATGTGGAGGAACGAAAGACATTGCAGAAGAGACCAGGCGTGACCCTATCCTATCCAATGTCTTGGATCTCACACTGACTGGATGGCCTAAGTTTGTACCCAATCCAAACCTCAGACCTTTTTATGAAAGGAAAGATCAGTTGTCCACAGACCAAGGATGTGTTCTTTGGGGATCACGGGTGGTCATACCGCCTAAGTACAGAAGAAGACTGCTTTCTGACTTACATGAGGGACATCTAGGAGTCACTCGAATGAAAGCTCTGGCAAGAAGTTTCCTTTGGTGGCCTGGTTTAGATCATGAGATTGAGGCATTTGTGGCTCAGTGTACACCCTGTGAAACTACACTGAATAGACCCCCAGCAGCCCCTCTTCACCCATGGTCATGGGACACAGCACCATGGGAGAGAATTCATGTGGATTATGCGGAGGTCTACAAGCAGCATTTCCTGGTGGTGATAGACGTCCATTCAAAATGGATTGAAGTCCTACCCACAAAGCTGACAACTGCGGAAAAGACTGCAAACCTTCTCAGGAATCTGTTTGCATCATATGGCCTGCCAAAAGTTCTGGTTTCCGACAATGGCCCTCAATTTACAGCGCCTGAGTTTGAGCAATTCCTTAAGGGGAATGGTGTACGGCATGTTCTATCAACGCCATACCATACAGCTTCAAATGGTGCAGCTGTCCAAACCTTTAAGAAGGCATGGATTCGACTGCAGTCTCAGCCAGTGTCTCCCAATCAGCAGCTAGCCTGTTTCCTGTTCACATACAGGAATACACCACACACTGTCATGGAGCGCACACCAGCAGAGTTGACGGCAACCACGCACTCGTTTTTCATTAATTAAGCCTGATGTGTTGGATGTTGTATCCAAGCACCAGATCCAACAGCAGAAAGCGCATGATAAGAAATCAAAGTCTCTCTGGACATTCAGTTTGGGGGAGAGGGTATTGGTGCGAGACTTCAGACATCCCAAGAAACTTTGGATACCTGGCACTCTCCGGAAGTGTACAGGACCTCTGACTTTCTGTGTGCAAGTAGGCCATCGACAAGTTAAAGTGCACATCGATCACATGCTACCATCAAGGTCTTCAGAACAGCAGCATGAAGGGATTAATGATGACATGTTTGATTGCTTGCCAGTGGGTGGAATGCAGAGAGCTGGAACATCTGACCCAGAAGGTCAACCTGATCAAATTCAGGAAGCTCAACCTGAACGGCGCTATCCACAAAGGCAACGTAAAGCACCACAAAGACTTAATCTTTAGGTTTGAGTAGTAGATAAGTACTGTTCAAGAAAACGTAAGTTAAATTTGTTGATCACTTTAAAGTAATGCATGTGTTTTAGGCTAAACCACATTGTTTGGTTTATGTTAGGTTTCAGTCTAAGGAGGGAGGAGTGTGGTATATTGGTGCAACAGTGTTACATGTATTATGGTATTTTAATAGCACGCATGCGCTGTGTGTTGTATCAGCAGCAGACTGCGAAGTGAGAAAAACAGTAAAGACTGCATATGTTATACCTCCGTGTCTCTCTCTTTCTTTTCCCATAAAAACACTACACGCATAAGCACCAGTATAACAATACATATACCCCCGGTTTCACAGACAAGGCTTAAGCTAGTCCTAGACTAAAATGCATGTTTGAGCAGTTTTAACTTAAAATAACTTGCACTGACATATCTTAAAATGTGTCAGTGCCATTGTGTTGAGTTTATAAAATACACACTGATGTCAGACATCAGTGGAAGCAGCAATAACAATCCATTCAAATATAATTTGCCGACATTTATTCATATCAGACACACATAATGGGCCTAAGTAACTATAAAGTTTACTCTATTATTCTTCCAGTTCACCAGCCACTTACTTGCATATATTTCATGAGAAACTGATGAATTCACGTGCTGTAAATCCGACTGACAGGACTGCGGGGCAAACTAAGATGGTGGCACCCATCTCGCATTATAGATCAAGATAAAGATCATTTATAAAGGTTTTTAAATGACAAAACACACTTGCACATATTTGAGAATCAGAATATCAGATATTTGATGACATGGTAAGCAAGTTTGTGAATATTTTAAATAAAAAAGGAAAAATAATATAATAGCGATCCATCTGTCATACAGTGTTATTGTGGCTGCGTTCAGCGTACATGACACGCATGACGCGTTGCCATGGAAACAATAAGAGCAAACGTTCTAAAATAACGGTCGCCTTAAAAAAAAACTCACTCTGGGGGTCAGTTAGAATATTTTAAACTCACACTTGAAAGGGTTAAAGGGGTCATGAACTACGTTGTTTTATAATGTCTCCTGGGGTGCACTTATTATGTTAGTATGCTTTTTACAACAAAAATTGTCATAATTTAGAAATAAAAAGCATTTTTGCCCACGACGTCATAATAATGCAACCCGATAGTATATAAGGGGCGCCCAGATAACATGTCATCCTCTTTTCATCTTCAGGGACTGTCATGTTTGAAGCACTATTTGGCAATGAAACGTACAGAGAAATCCAAGAGATTTGTTAAGTGTGTGTGGATCAGTGTCCACGTTATCTGACACCAGATGACAACACACAAGCTGTGCATTATCTGTCTGGGCGAAGAGCATGCACGGGGGGGGGTTCTTGAGGGAGCGTCCTGTGCAAATTGTGAGCGTTTTATTCTGAGAATGCTCAGGTCTCGTCTGTCCCTCGAGAAGAGAGTTCAGCATCTGTGCCTGGTGGCTCTGGTCCCACTCGTGCTGAGGCGGAGTGGAGACTCAGGTCATGGGGTTCTCAGATGGAGCTCGCCGAACAATTTGAGAGGGGTGTGAACCTCTCGAGTGGTTCGGTGGCTCGCGAGACAGAGCTGCTGGAAGAGGATGTGCTTTCATCGGCATCCTCAGGTCCATCAGCTAGTGCTCTTCCTGCAGAGCAGAAGATGGTTGAGATGGATAAAGAAAGTGAGATCACTAAATCCTCTCAGCCACCCTGTCCCGTGTATGCAGAGGTTATGGAACGCGCCCCCGGCAGACTAGAGTTGCCATGGCAGCACAACAGGAGAGAGACCGCGCAAGGGAGGCTTGACGATCAGTTTCAATATAAATCGGCAATATGACAATATGAATCGGTTTCTCCGGCCATAAACCCCCAGCTCTGCTGAGCCTTCCATTCCTTCCTGACCTGAATGCTGAGGTCGAGAAGGCATGGAAAAGCCCCTATTCAGGGTGAATCTATCAAAATCAGTGTGCCAATTTTGCTGATGTTGACGGAATGGCAGAACACGAGTATGTCTCGATGACCCTGATTGACGAGACATTTGACATCTCATATCTGGCATGACGTCGACACTGAAGGCTCCAACCCTGCCATATAAACCACTTAAAGTCGTATCACGTTTAAATAGCAGATCATACACGGTGGTGGGTCAGGCTGGTGCGGCTCTACACACAATGGCTGTGTTGCAGACGTACCAGGTTGACCTGCTGAGGGACCTGGACCAAGGGCAGGGTCTCTCCCCTGAGGCGGTTGTAGAGCTGCACCGCACCACTGATCTTGCGCTCCGGGCCACCAAACAGACTGCTGACATCGGGGAGAAAGAAAAAGCCTTTCTCCTCGATGCACCATCTCGCCCTCTGAGCTTTTCGGGACCTCTGTTGAGGCAGTGGTCAGAAAGTTCAAAGAGGAGAGGGCGCGCTCTGCTGCTTTTAAGACGTGCATTCCGCTAAGGTCCGAGCCCACATCCAAACAGTTTGCTGGCCCGTCCTGGCTCAAGGGCCGCAGACAGGGCCAGAAGGAGAGTGTTGCCTCTCGTGCGCCTCCTCTGTGGAGAAGTAGGACATAGAAGAGACGAGACTCAAGAAAGAAGAAGGATGTGAGAGAGGAAACGTACAGCAGAAACGTGGTCAGTGTCGCTGATGTATCTCCTCTCTCCGAGGGTTATAAAATCTACCCACTCCTTCTTCTTCAGCCCAGGAGCTTCTTACATCAGGCCAAATTGTTAGGTCGCCACCCTGTGGCCACAGGTTAAACTGTTATTCAGGTCATTTATTTTATAAATACTACTGTTTTTCTCTAGACCTCTGTTCTCTGTGTGAGATGTGACTGGGCTTTGGTATTTATCTAATTAAAATGGTTATTCCAATTTTTATATTTAGGACCCTTAAGTTTCTGTAGGTTGGCTAGAATGATATTTTCAGAGAGACAGAAAAGTACTATTGTGTCTTCTTAAGAAATAAGTTTGATGGTCTTGCTGATTGTGTGCTCTCTGAGAGTGGATTTGAGGCCGCTGCTCTGTTGCAAGCTGGCCCTCTGCTGGCCGCCTTGGTAGCTACCTCAGAGTGGAGTAGTTTGGAGGGTGATTTTGTACAGAGACGAGCGCTTTGACTTTAGATAGATTAAATGTCTAGCGTCAGCCCTCGGGCCCACCTGACATTGTTACCTGGTTAGCGTCACTCTCCTAAATTATTTAGGATAGCTAAGGATTTAATGGACTTTCTGGTCTCATTCCCTGTTCTCTGGGAACCATGGGAACCATGGTTACATGCGTAACCTGAGACGTTTTGGCACGAGTCCAGAGCTGAATCACTGAAAATTGTGCTGTTTGATTGACACGTCCAGCGTTCTTTGATTGATTTCTTTCTATAATTTAATCACCATTTAAATAGCAGATTATTTTCATCCTACTAACAGAAACAATGTGAAGTTGACCATTTAGTCACTGGTTTGATTTACTGACATATGTGACCCTGGACCACAAAACCAGTCGTAAGTCACACGGGTATATTTGTAGCAATAGGTAAAAATAATCGATTTTTCTTTTATGGCAAAAATCATTAGGATATTAAGTAAAGATCATGTTCCATGTAGATATTTTGTAAATTTTCTACCGTAAATATATCAAAAATGTATTTCTGTAAGTAATATGCGTTGCTAAGGACTCTCGTTTGCGTGTCTCACTTTAAGAGCCAATGGTAACTGAAACCAAGCAGATTTCACAATAATTCTTAAATAAAGACTTTACACATTCAGATCCTGCCTCCAACATGCTCCTGTTGCGTTATTTTCTCCCTCTAAGGACTCTGCACAAATTAAGGTTTACAACAAAAACAGCGCACAGGCAATAACTGAAAACAAATATGTAGATTTCAGTTGGCATTTTTGCTCATAACTTCATGAAAATTGCACAGATCATAGATCATGGCACATCACCATTTACAGCAGATTCTTACGATTAAACTGAGCCTAAAAACAACAAAATCCATTATCCATAAAAAGCTTATCTCTGCATCATGAGTCCTCGCCTCATCCCTTTACCCGCACCCTGACAGGAATTTCCAACTTTGATACAAAATATGAAAAATATCAATAAATATATATATATATATATAATATTATTTTTTTTTTTGATAATTTGGGTAATGTTTTTGTAAAAAAGTAAAAGGTAAAAAAAAGTAAAAAATAAATAAATAAAATAATAATAAACAAATTGCAAACAATAGCACAAATAAATACAATATAATACAGGGCCAAATGAAATAAATATGGCTTTTAAGTTTTTTAGGTGGGTTTAACCCTTTGAGCGGTACGGTCCCACATATGGTATTTTTATTTCTGTGCCCCTGGGCGTACGGTCCCACATATGGGATTTAGAACATTGAGCGACGTCACATAACTGCCAGATTCAAACTGTGCTTTCGCGCTTTGGCTGCGAGACGGACGCGCGAAGCTCTTGTCATATCACAGCTATGCAGTGTTTTCAGCCACATAATGTTTTTTTTTAAGGTTTCAGACATTTAAATGCACATAAGCACCAGTAAAACAATACAAAAGTTTATAAAAATACACATTAAAGTTTATAAAATACACACTGATGTCAGACATCAGTGGAAGCAGCAATAACAATCCATTCAGATATAATTAGCCGACATTTATTCATATCAGACACACATAATGGGCCTAAGTAACTATAAAGTTTACTCTATTATTCTTTCAGTTCACCAGCGACTTATTTCCATGTATTTCGGGAGAAATTGATGAATTCACGTGCTGTAAATACCGACTGACAGGACTCTGCAAACTGCGGGGCAAACTAAGATGGCGGCGCCAATCTCGCGTTATAGATCAAGATAAAGATCATTTATAAAGGTTTTTAAATGACAAAACACACTCACTTACACATATTTGAGAATCGGAATATCAGATAGTTGATGACAATGTAAGCAAGTTTGTGAATATTTTAAATAAAAAAGGAAAAACAAAATAGCGATTCATCTGTCATACAATGTTATTATGGCTGCGTTGAGCATACGTGACACGCATGACGCGTCGCCATGGAAACAATAAGGGCGAACGTTCTAAAATAACGGTCGCCTTAAAAAAACTCACTCTGGGGGGTCAGTTAGAATATTTTAAACTCACGCTTGAAAGGGTTAACAGTACTATTCATGTAAGAAATACTACAGAAATCAAAGTAATCAAATGTAAATTATCACTGGATAGTTTTGATTGTAAAAATTAAATACAGATTAATGCTTACAATAAAAGGTACAGTAAGATGACATTTTGACCTTTTGGTACTCGCAAGCTGTTTGAGAGGCAGTTTAATAAGAGAGCCACTTCAGATCAGTGGTGCACATGCTTTTGGTGTGAGCGCGAAATCTGCGCGAATGACTAAAATTATGTGCAATACAAGCACTATTCAAACGGAGTGAATGAGATGAGTGAGTGAGAGCAGGTTGGTGCGTGTCAATGCGCTGTCGGAGAGAAGAGAGAGTGTATCAGTACTGCAGAAAAGGAGTATTGGGACTGTTTCAGTTATTTCAGTATCAGTACATATCGAAATATTGATATTTTTGACAACACTAGTACGTGGACTTGGTTAGCTGCAGTGTGGGTCCCCCTTCACTCTGGGGGAATAGGATTTAATAACTGACACAGAACCCGAACCCATGCAGGCCACAGACCCAAAATCATTGCCCACTCAAGCCACGGACTTGAGGCCTGAGGCCACTACAGACATAGAGCCAGAACCTATACCCACCACGAACCCAGAGCCAACGTCCGTCCTGGAGCCAAAGCTTGCTTCCAAGTCTGAGCAGGTGTGTGAGCCGGTCCCCATGTCTGTACAAATAGTCATTCTAGTGGAGCTGGACTGTGCTGAAGAGTATTTTAACAATCCTACAATCCCTGAGATCGGTTCTGCCCTGCCTGGATTATATGACTCCCTGATATCGTCCTGTTCTCAAGCCTTACCTCTTCCACTGGTCACATCCAACCTCCTGTCTCCTTTGTTGCAGCTAATTAATAAATTATTAATAAGTTATTAAGTTATTTAATAAATTTATTAAAGCATTTATTAAATAAAAATCTTTTGTAACATTATAAATGTCTTCACTGTCACTGTTGATCAATTTAATGCATCCTTGATGAGTAAAAGCATTAATTTCTCTCTCTCTTTTTAATCTTACTACAAATGTTTGAATGGTATTGTTTCCACAAAAATGTTAAGCAGCAAAATCTGTTTTCAACATTGATAATAATAATAATAATAATAATAAATATAGCTGCAAGCAGCGATGACGGGCCCAAACTCCGGCACCACTGCCACCCGGGTGGCTTAAGGAAACCTGTGCTTGGCGGGCAACATACAATCTTAATTTAATTTAAATCAAACAATGAATGTGTCGAGTTTCATGCAATTTGAAGCATGCTAGGAGCCTCACAAACACCTAAGAATATTATAAAAGTTTGACGTGTTGCCATGGCAACAGTATTTAAGATATCAAGAATCCTTTCACAGGTCTACATCTGCCATGTCTTGACATTATTCTGACAAATTTTGAAGTGATTTGGGTAAAAATAAGAGGCCGATTTCAGGACACACTTCCTGTTGCCAGTTGGCGGCGCTATGTCTTTGACTCACAATAGTGTCCATATGATCAGCCTCCTACAATGAACACACAGCTGAATTCATGGCGCAGCAGTTAAAATAGTTTATCCATTTATGTGCTGAAAGTATCATTTCTAAAAAAAAAAAAAAAATGAGTGAAAAAAGAAAATTATCAGGGGCACAAGGCAGAAAGCAACGCAAAAAAGAGAAGCAGAAAAAAAGAGCAATATAGAGGTAAGAATCACAAGTTAATCACTGTGTATTAGCCCGTGATGTTTATGCAGTATTTTGAAATAGCCTTTTTAGAACATTTTAACTGGCAACACTGACACTGTGGAACGCACTGTGGAGTGCACTATGCACTAAATGTCTTTTGAAAAAGACCATGACTAGAACTATTTGATGCAGTCATTGATGACTTTGCTGCAAAGAAATCCAGACGTGTTCAGTTTTGAAACTGTTCTGTAATTCTGAAAATATATTAGTTCTTTGCACTTTTTTTTGTTGATTTGCACTTTAATTTCTAATTTAATTTTTGTATTATTCTTCAGGTGACTGTAAGTCAAATTTGTTTATTATCACAATTTATTTACTACTTCTTTATGTTAATACTTATCAGTATGTTATGTTATGTTATATTATAGGGGGAGGGGCGGAAATCTAAAATCTGGCCTAGGGCACCAAAAGAGCCTGGACCAGCCCTGGATATCCAATATCTGTCCACAATTTAGTATCCTTAACGTCTTGACTTCATGTTTAAAAAGTTTGGTGTAAATTGTATGACGGCCTTTGGAGCAGTAGTTAAAAATTGAGAGCTTGAAAAAAAAAAAAAGAAAAAATTCACATTCAAACAAAAATAGATGACTTCCTGTTAGTCGGAGCTACTGACTGTAAATTAGAAAGTTGTCCAGTTTGATGAGAACAATATATGTACTAAGTTTGGTGACTGTAGGTAAAACTAACCCCCAACTTTATACAAAAAGGTGGCGCTGTAGATGTTACAGAACACAGACTCATAACGATGTAGAAATGAATATGAGAGTTTATTAGATGACGCAGGTAATCCGGAGAATGAAGACGCTGGAGACACAGACGATCAGGGAGATGGTGGAGACATGGAGGATCAGGAAAGACGATGGAGCAATAACACATGGAAGTAAGTGGAGCAGATAAGTGAGTCCTTACTCATGGACGAGACCAGACAAAGTGCCAGGGTGAAGTGTGTGCTTAAATGCTGCTGTGGTGATGAGGAGATGACGATCAGGTGCGGGTTATTAGTACTCTGGTGACAGTGATCTCTGTGACTGGGTGGTGATGGAGCCTGACCAATCTCTGACAGTACACCCCGTCGCGGTGGCTGACCTCTTCCACGGGGTGCTGGACGATCTGGGTGAGTTTCATGGAATGAGGTAAGGAGGGTCTAAGATATTTTCTCGGAGAGTCCGTGAACTTTCTTCTGGTCCATAGCCCTCCCAATCAACGAGATACTCAAGACGGCCACCACGGCACCGGGAGTCCAAGATCCCATGAACCGTGTATACTGCACCATCTTCCAGGATTAGTGGAAGGGGAGGTTCCTCTGCTGGGCCAGGCTCTGTGGAAGGAACAGACACAGGTGAGTGGCAGAGTTTAAGAAGTGAAACATGGAATGTGGGATGAATTCTGTATTGTGCAGGTAACTGGGTTGATTTGGCATGTGATGGTGAAGGGGCCAACGTATCTGGGCAGGTGCAGCTTGATGTCCCTTGTTGACAGCCAAACCTTCTGTCCCGGCTGATAGGTTGATGTCTTGGCTCTTCGGGCGTCAGCCTGGATTCTTTTGCCTGCGCACTGCCCGCTGCAGTTGGTGATGTGTAGAGTCCCAGACCCTCCCACTCTCTCTGAACCAATGTTCGAAGGAGGGGACATCGGATGGTTCTCCAAACCACGGGAACAGTGGAGGCTGGTAACAGAGTACGCACTGGAAGGGAGTCAGTCCAGTGGCGGCTTGGTGGAGGGAGTTCTGCGCGTACTCGGCCCAGCCTAGGAATTGGTTCCAAGAGTTCTGTTGGCCATGGCAGAAGGTTCTCAGGAAGCACCCAATCTCCTGAACCTCCTTCTCTGTTTGCCCCTTTGACTGCGGATGGTACCCTGATGACAGACTGACGGTCACACCTAGGAGCTTGAAGAAAGCCTTCCATACCTGGTATATGAACTGTGGGCCTCTTTCAGACACAATGTCCTCTGGGATACCGTAGTATTGGAATACATGATTAAAGAGAAGTTCCGCTGTTGTCACGGAAGTAGGTAAGCTTTTCAGAAGAATAAAACGGCAGAATTTAGAGAATCGGTCAACAACGACTAGGATACATGTGTTACCTTCAGATGGAGGCAGGTCAGTGGCGAAGTATACTCCCAGGTGTGACCAAGGGCACTGACGTACGGGCAATGGAAGAAGCTTGCCATATGGAAGATGGCATGGGCTTTTGGAGATGGCGCAGTCGGGGCATCCCTGGACGAACCTTCTCACATCCCTGGCTATGTTGGGCCACCAGAAGCAGTGAGAGGGTGCAGCTGGCCCCTGGATGGCCAGTGCCCACGGAAGAATGAGCCGAGTTTGTGAGATTATTGTTTTGAGATCTGGGAACATTGGTGCAGCCTGGAAGACACTCCGGCGGAGATGGCTCTGAGACACTGGAGGAGGAAAGCTGCTGATCAAAGGACCATTGGATGGGACAGAGGGTGATTTGAGTAGGCAAGATGGGCTCAGGCTCTTTGGAACTCTCCTCAGGAGTATGGAGATGGGACAGAGAATCTGCCTTAAGGTTCTTGTTGCCTGGACGATAGGAGATGGTGAAATGGAAACGAGTGAAGAATAAAGCCCATCTTGCCTGTCTGAGGTTGAGACGTTTGGCGTCACGGAGAGAAGGAGTGACGGTGATGGATGATGCAGAAGTGGTGCCAGAAAGTGTTCGCTTGAGAGCATCCACAACCTCCTGGAATGGATCCGGTGAACTCATTCAAACGGTAAGTTGGTCTGGTCTTCTGTTACAGAACACAGACTCACAATAATGTAAAAATGAATATGAGAGTTTACTGGATGACACAGGTAATGTAAACAAGCAGGTAAGTAAAGCAGTTCAAGCAGTAATGAAATAATGGATAGAAATACTGACAGTTCTTTGTATTACTTTTATTTTATTTAACCTTTATTTAACCAGGAGAGTCCCAATGAGATTAAAAACCTCTTTTTCAAGGGAGTCCTGGCCAAGAGGCAGCAACATTTATACAATTATAAACATACAAGAAACATTAAAATAACACATTACAGGTGATTGAGGAGGTCGTGGATGAGACCAGCTTATATGCTGCTGTGGTGATGAGAAGATGACGATCAGGTGCGGGTGATTAGTACTCTGGTGACAGTGATCTCTGTGACTGGGTGGTGATGGAACCTGGCCGATCTCTGACTTTAGAGCCCTCCTCCACGCCCATTTCTAAGGCTTTGCCCATGTCTTCTGGCTGGCAACTCTGAGCTTTGAGTCGAGTTTCATGCAATTTGAAGCATGCTACGAGCCTCAAAAACAGCCAAGACTATTACTAAAGTTTAATGCGTTGCCATGACAGAAGTATTCAAGATATCAAGAATCCTTTCACAGATGTGCATCTGCGGTGTCTTGACATTATTCTGACGAAGGCTGAAGCAAATCGAGTAAAAATAAGAGGGCGATTTCAAAGCATTTTGAAAGTGACACACTTCCTGCTGCCAGTTAGTGGCGCTATAACTTTGACTCACAATAGTCACATCCATGTGATTAACCTCCTACAGCGAACACACATCAAAATCAATTAATGTATGCAGAAGTTACAACACACTTCCTGTTTCCCTTTTCTAGCCATAAATTTGTTTCAACGCCACTATCAATCCATTCGATATATAAAAAATCTGCTCGCAATTTAGCATCCTCGATGTCTTGTATTCATGCTGACCGAGTTTGTTGGTGATTGGATGAATTCCCTAGGAGAAGTATATCAAATTCCAGAGCATGCATTTTTCAAACAACCCTCAATAGCCAACTTCCTGTTGGGCTGGCGTATGACTTAGAGTGCAAAAGTTGTTCAGCTCGATGAGATCTATAACTGTATGAAGTTTGGTTACTGTAGGTGAAAAGGGGTGCGCTACAGAGCCCCTCTAATACAACCATATAAAAGGGTCCGCCACAGAGCCCCCCAACGACCCCCCCATGGCAACTTGTGCCTGGCCCTGATGGCTAACGATTTCTATGTGTGTGCAAAGTTTCAAGAGTTTTTGAGCATGTTAAGTGACCCAAAAGTGCCCGAAAGTTCAAAAAAAAAAAAAAAAAAAAAAAAAAAAACCTAAGAAAAAAACAATAGGGCCCTAATAAATAAATATTTCTAGATCAGCAAATCAGCATATTAGAATGATTTCTGAATGAACATGTGACACTGAAGCCTGGAGTAATGATGCTGAAAGCTCAGGAATAAATTACATTTTTTATATTTATTAAAATAGAAAACAATTATTTTAAATTGTAATAATATTTCACAATATTATTATTAATATTATTCACAAATATATATATTTTTTAATAAATAAATGGAGCTTTAGTGAGCATAAGAGACTTATTTGGAAAAACCCAGACCAAGAAATTTATGTTTTTGCAATTAAACAAGCCTCTGCTTTAAATATAGATAAGTTTTGGGGGATGTTGCTAAAAGCATCACTGCTTTTACACTGTCATGTTAATATTTTGTTGGGGGGTTTTCAGGCTGAAAACATTCATCGGAAATTTTATTATTCTTAGATAACAATGTAAGTTGAAAAAGTGCAAAACCACTTTTAGGCCATGCTACATATTCAGCAAGTTCAAAGTGCAGCAAAACTCTGCAATATGGTATCTCGTGACCACAATATTCTCACACCGGACATGTGCAGTGGCGCTTCCGATAGGTTGTCCCGTTGACTTTCTTTCCCATTACTAAGCATAAGGGCCAAACCTCAGGGCCTCTGTTTACAAGAAGTAGGCTATTGTGCTGACAACATTATTTAATACATATGTATTTATGTCAAGTGAGACTCACAGAACACCATTTGTCAAAAAGAGTGGTATGATAAGAAGTCACGAAATGAATAACCACATAACCACATGGAGGAATAAGCATGGAGGACTTTGAAAATCAGTTTCCTTCTCACATTTCGATTTGGGTTAAAGTTTGACTGTATCATTTAAAACTTAATTAATAATAATGAAACAACTTTAGTTATATTATACAATTTAATTTTATCCTCCTGACAGCCAGCTATGAAGTTTTGTCCTCTGTAAAGGACATTATGTTTTAGCAAAATTTCTCTGAGACCTTACATGTCAAAGTTTTAGGTGTCATGTAAAGAACATATTCAGGGCTTTTCAGAGATACCAAATGTTTGGAGGTTTCACCAAGGCCATTAACATTTTTCAAAAATGTTATTTTCCCATTTTTTTCTTATGCTCTAAACAATGTAATGACATGAAAAAAATACTAAAATCACATTTTTTTTTTTTTCTTTTCCTGGTAGTCAGGAGGATATAACTTATATTATACACAGTTATATTTGGGCTTTTCTGATGAAATAACAGAGCTCATAATAAAGCATATTTATTCCAAAAAGTATATAAATTGACTTAGATTTACTTCTTGCTCAACAGGTAAGATATCTAAAAATCATTTCCAAATGTCAGTGCTGCCTAACTTTTGTAACAATAATTATTTTACCCGACAGCTGAAGCACGAGTGCTTCCCCTGGGGTGGAAGCACTGTACTAACAGGGCAGTTGACTGGGTCTTGCTGACGACTTCCGCACCATGAAGTGAACAGTTTCCACTTCAAAGCGTAGAGTTTCCTTGTGGAGGGCGCTCGGGATTGGAGGATGGTCTCAACAACCTCAGTTGAGAGACCTCCCTTTGAAAAGTAACATTTTAAACAATATCTCAATGAACATAAAAACAATTTTCAAAATGTTGACAAGACTAAGTTTTATATAACATCTGTTTAATTTATAACATGAAGTAAGGTTAATAATATAACTTTGAGAACAAAATTTTCAGTTTTACTCAAATTAGGGTGATGCAAAAATGAGTACACCCCACTGAAAGTCTCTGGAGCAAAGCTAAATTTTAGACTACAAATGTCTAATTTAACAAGAATTCAACCACAGGTGAGTCTAATTATCCATTACACAGGTGTCCAGCAGACAGTTGACTATAAAAGGGTGTTAAAACCCCTTCTCATTTCATGCTGTCAGCAATGGCACCACATGGAAGAGAAATGTCACTGAGAAAGAAAATAATTTCTTTACACCAGAAAGGTGAAGGCTACAAGAAGATCAGCAAAGCTTTACTTAGCAGTCAGAATACTGTAGCAAAAGTGGTACAAAATTTAAAAAAAAAAATGGAACTGCAACCATCTCACAGAGACGTCCAGGTCATCCACGGAAGTTAACACCTCAACAGGAGCGTCTTCTGATAAGAAGGGTTGAAGAAAATTGGCATGCAAGTTCACTGCAGTTATCTAAAGAAGTAGAAAGACAAAATGGGGTGACTATTTCCCGTGACACAATACGGCATACACGGGTGCCGTCCACGAAAGAAGCCTCTCCTAAAGCCCAGGCACAAAAAAGCCCGCCTAGAGTTTGCCAGGGCCCATGCTGACAAAGATGAAGACTACTGAGACTCTATACTCTGGAGTGATGAGACCAAGATAAATATTTTTTGGAACTGATGGCTCCAAAACTGTATGGCGTCACAAAGGTGAGGAATACAAAGATAAATGCATGGTGCCTACAGTGAAACATGGTGGTGGCAGTGTCCTTATGTGGGGCTGCATGAATGCTGCTGGCGTCAGGGAGCTGCATTTCATTGATGGCATCATGAATTCACGGATGTACTGTTCTATACTGAAAGAGAAGATGATACCATCACTCCATGCCTTTGGTCGTCGTGCACTTTCCGACATGACAATGATCCTAAACACATTTCTGAAGAAGAACAGGGTGAAAGTGATTCAGTGGCCAAGTATGTCTTCTGATTTGAACCCAATCGAACACCTATGGGGAATTCTGAAGAGACAAGTTGAGCATCACTCTCCATTCAGCATCCAGTCTCTAAAAGAGGTCATTCTTGAAGAATGGAAAAAGATAGATGTTGCAAAATGTCGCCAACTTGTTCATTCCATGCCTAGAAGACTTGGTGCTGTCATTAAAAATCATGGAGGCCATACAAAGCACTAGATCTAGTAGTTCTACCAGAAAGACTTGTAACAATGTTATTTATTAACAATCAGCAAGCAAAATATTTTAAGATAAAGTTCTTTGGCGTAGGCCCCGTCCGTAACACACATCCTGAGGGTTGCGGACTCTGCATTTCCTGCCTGGAGATGAAGGCAGGGGCGTAGCCGACACCCTGGGAGGTATGGACAGGGACTATCCTGGTGGTGGTGGGGAGGATGGAGGTGAAGGTTGGCGACAGCATCTGCAAACTCAGACATGTGTAAGTACTGATCTGTTATACTCCAAGTGTTAGATAATGATTGGTTAAATCTAAACTAATAAGTGATGTAACATTAGAGATTTCCTGGCAGAACTTATGCTAGAGCTTTCATTATTTTGTTGTGGGGTGTACTCATTTTTGCATTACACTAATTTGAGTAAAACTGAAAAATATGTAATCTAAGTTATATTATTAACCTTACTTTCATATTATAAGTTAAACAGATGTTATATTAAACTTAGTCTTGTCAACATTTTGAAAATTGTTTTTGTGTTCATTGAGATATTGTTTAAAATGTTACTTTTCAAAGGGGGTGTACTCATTTACGCTGAGCACTGTATGAGCTGGGCCCCCTCAGAGCCCAAGGCCACAGTTTCCAAAGTTTTGGGCGTGGGTGAAGAATTGATCCCATTTTCTGAGATAGAAGGTCCCTCCTGAGCGGAATCTCCAGGAGAGGAGAGATATCAAGTCCAAGAACCACACTTGGCCCGGCCAGAACGGGGCTAAAAGCAGCAGACTGACCCCGTCCCAGCGAACCCTTTCCAGAACTCCCAGGAGCAGAGCGATCGGGGGAAAAGCGTACAGACGTAGCCACCAAAGTATTCTAGAGTCAAATGTGAGGCCATCCATCCTACAGATAAAGCTTGGCCAAAATTGGGTCATGCAATAGGACAATGATCTCAAGAACACCAGCAAATCTACAGCAGAATGGCTGAAAAAGAAAAGAATCAAGGTGTTGCAGTGGCCCTGTCGAAGTCCAGATCTCAACCCGACTGAAATGCAGTGGCAAGAGCTGTTCATTAACAAATGCCCACAAACCTCAATAAATTGAAGCAACGGTGTAAAGAAGAGTGGGCCAAAGTTCCTCCAGAATGATGAGAGACTGATAAAGTCATACGAAAATGATTACTTCAAGTTATTGATGGATGTACAGGCAACTGAATCGTAGGGTGTCCTAACTTTGTCACCCATGGTTTTTCCATCTTGACTTTATTTTTGCTTTATTTAATGACATGGTGTGATATGTCATGTGTTGTTGTTCATCTGAGGTTTTATTTTCCGAAATTTAAGACCTGCCAAGCACTAGATGATTTTTTATTATGTCCTGATACGGAATACCATGGAATTCAAAAGGGTGTCCTAACTTTTTCACATGACTGTAACTCATATATTGCCTTTATGTGAAACAGGTTATGGAATACTGATGTATATCTATTCATATAGCTTATGTATACCTATTATTCATATCACATGTCAGTCAATGTGCAGATATATGAAGTTATTTTTGTATGTAACAAGAAATGCTTACAGTTACTACAAAATTTTGCGATTTCAGAAGTAAACTGACATGGCAAGGGAACAACACTCATTTTGTCTGTCTCTTTTACTGTTTCACAGTGTACACAGCACTACATGTGTACACTGTGCTTCACTGCCTGCGTGTCCTTTGCTGCCAGCCCAGATATCCCCTAGGTCTGAGGCCAGTAACAATTGGGGCTCATCTGTGATCCAGCACATCTCACCTGGGGAAGTTGCCATAGTAACAGTGGAATTCTGCGCCCAGTGTTTCAGGGAAGAATGCTTTGTAAAGTGTCATCCAGAGAACAACTGCCACAGGTGATATATCAACATGACTACTGTAAGCCAACAGTGGATGCTGTTCTTCAAGATCCAGAAGAAACTTTCAGATTTGAGTTTTAGTCAGCTGCAGACTGTTGCAAGTTCTATAGACGACGGCCATGAAACTCACCATGTGTCAGATCTAAATGAACCCGAACTGTATGACCTAATTGTTGACTATATCAGAAGTGAGAAGTTAGATGCCGCAGAAGACAAGGGCATGACTCAATTTCTTATCCTTTTTGACCTACTTAATAAAGTGCTATCAGCTCCAGATGCCAGGGCCAATGAACCTGGTAATGTGGCATCTGTCTTGATAGGGGATTCACCAAGACATCACCAGGGTCACACTCCAACTGATGATGATGAAGAAGTTCGTACACCACCATCCCCTATGGACAGAGACACTCACACACAACCATTACACATGGACAGAGACACTCACACACAACCATTACACATGGACAGATACATTTGCACACAGCCATTACATATGGACAAAGACACTCAGATGCACTCATCATTTCAGGGCAGAGACACCTATGCACTTACCCGGGAAGTCACCTCTTCAATGCCTGGTATGCCCGACCACATTGGTGCTGCTCCTTTGGGTAGGATGAACTCATCAGCGAACATTTCTGACCATGATGTAAGATTGTCTGATGTTTCAGCTTTGTTGCCATGCAGAGAAAATAAGTTACATGGTGGTCAAATTTTTGATGCAGGTTGTGACATGTATTTTAATTGTCTCTGTAAACAAATGGATTAAGGGTTGCATGAGGGTTTCAGTGATCTGAGATTATCAGAGCTGTCCTTAAGATAACAAAACCCGGTACATTCAGAGAGATGTTGGTTAATAAGGGATGACCTCACTATTGATGGATGAAGGGATTTTTGCACAGCCATGTCAGACGTGATTTTAAACCTTTTCTCTCAGACCTGCAGGTTAGTGATGACTTACTCTTGGAACAAATAACAAAATCAACAGCTGAAGAAGAAGGATGATTGAAAAGACTGGGTTCAGTAGGTAAAAACAGACCAGTTACTGTGAACGCAGCTCAGCACTCCCAAAGTGAACTAAGCACCCCTACAAAAGTTGACGCTGAGTTACAAGCAAACCGTGATGCTATCAAAGAACCAACTGCTCAAGTTTCTTAAAGCATCTAGTCCAGATGTCCACCCCCACTGAGACTGTTAAGTTGAAAGACTGCCGCTCATCTACTGATTACACCCAACCACCATTATATGAGACAAGAGGTAAATGCAATGACTGTGTACAAAGAAACAATACGAACTGTGTTCACTGCTTTGTGGCCAGGCAGAACATCACGCCATTGGCTGTCTCCAATGAAAGTTGTCAGGAAACGGGAAGAGGTCGCTGGAGAGTGGTAGACAGTGATCCTAAGCAGTGATAAGCCCCAAGAAAAGGTCAAACACCTTAACGCACACTGTCAAACTCACAGTGCCAGTCAGACAAGAGTAGCTCAACCCATTGGTAAGCAATGCATGGTCTCATGTTCCATCAATGGGGTACCTCTTCAGATGCTGCTTGATTCAGGGGCACAAGTAACAACAGTGAGCAAATTGTAGATTGAACAAGCACTACCCCATATCAAAATACAGCCACTTGGATCGTTGTTTGCTGATCATTACCTTGAAATTTCTGCTGCTAATAATACTCAGGTTCCCCTTGATGGATTGGCAGAGATTGATCTTCAGATACATAACCAGCATCATGGGCGTGTAACAATCAGAGTGCCACTTCTTACCAGTCGCGACTGTAATTACCCTCTTTTAGGTAGTAATGTCATTGCAGAGATTTTCAAAGCAAACATTGTTCAGGATGATAATGTTGATGTAACTGAAATACTTATAATAATTAATATTAATATTAATAATTTATTCATAACTTAAGATTAATTATAAATATTCTAATCAGTTAATCAGATTAACTTTATGTAGCTACATCAATTAATCAGTTCATCCTGTGAACACTCAGTATTGATTATTAATTAATTCTAAGAAGAAGATATTTTTCATGGCCACAGAAAAATAATTCTTTCTTAGCATTTACAGCACTTAGAGAGTGTAAGAAGATTGATCATTTAAGTGACAATTTATCTGCAGGCAGGGAGTCAGAACCAAATATATATTGTGCACAAGTTTTATTAACTAAATCACGAACACAACTACTCTAACAAAAACATACAAACACACATACATAGGTAAAAGTGATAAAAAAAAAAAAAAATTCTTTTTAAAGTGATAAAAAGAAATCAGAAATGGGAACAGGGAATGAAGCTAGGAAAAGAGTCATTAAACCAGGAAAGAACCATGAGATTATAATTTCAAAACACCTCATTGAATGTACGATACTTGCATGGCCATTGCGGTGGAAGCCATTTGTGAAGTTCCTGAAGAAGTCTTGTGATGGGTCCATGAGTTTCAATCAATTTCTTCTGCGTCGAATGAAGAAGTTGTGATGAACTCTCTCTCCATGAGTAAGCACATGGCTAGTTGTAGATCGAGGTCTGTCGTCGCGGCCGCGCCGACCGGAGAGGCCACGCAGAATGGCAAACAGAAGATGCAGAGAAGGAAGAGCTGATGGTTGCCCTTTCAGTGGTGGTAAAGTTGAAATTTTCTTCCGAGATGGAATAAAGGAATTGCAGTCTGACTCTGTTGGGAGAGTCCTCTCTCCCAGAGAGGAGAGTGAAGACATAGTAGGTTATGGTCGAGGCCTGACGGCACCCATGGGCCCCCAATGGGGTCCCACATGCACATCAACAAGAAGCAGCAGCAGTAGAAGCAAGAAGAGAGTGAGGCAGAGCTGTGTGTGGCTCTTTAAAGTCTGGGAGAAGTCACACCTCTTAGGGTTGACCTGACCAATGAGAATTTCTGAGCAGGAAATTCCTCTGTGGGGGAGTTTTATGAGCCTTTGTCCTTCTAAAAGGCCATTTGCATATGAAGAGTTCATTTGCAAAAACAGTTAACTCCATTTTTATTAATTCTCACAAATCATGTTTTTTTTATTGTGCATTCCAAGTAATATCAATCAAACTGCAGTTGGGTTGTTTTGATTAAGTAATAACTCCAAAAATTACAGGTAAATTAAAAAATTAAAGTTAATTGAAAGTATGTTTTTTTATATATATTAAAAGTTTGTTTTTTAGCAAAAGCAGATAACTCCACATTTCATGTTTCAGAGTTAAACAAAACCAAGTAATTGCTATGTAATTGCATTTAAAACACACTCAAACACACGTGTGCACACAAACGCACACACACACACACACACACATGCAAAAGGACAACCAAGGTTTCAGCATGTATGTCGTGTATGGTGTACAAGGACTTACAGGAGTCAAAATTATAAATCCTCGATCACTTTTAGTCAGCTCTGACAAAACTTCCCTCAGCTAGCGTGTCTTTTTTAAGTGACTAGAAGCCTTGTCACCTGACCTGAATACTGTGCGCTGATTCGCTAAAACGGACTTATCGGTTTCCGTACACAAACAACAAGGGCGTTTGTCGGTTTCTGCTGTAAAACATGAACTTACGATGCCTGACAGTGGACAAAACCGTTTTTTCTGACAAAACGGATTTAGGGTACAGAACGTGCTATATGTGGAGAATAACGCACAGCACTTAGTTCATTTTTTTTTTTAAAAGTGGCGTTTATCGGTTTTTGCAAATGAACTCTTCATATGTAACTGGCTGGGTTGTTGAAGAAGAAACTATTAAAGATTCTTGTCCTACTAATATATAATAATATCATATACACGATCATTTAAATATTTAAAATACAAACTCATAGACCCCAAACTTGGTATAGGTGAGGTTACATTAACCATTAGTTTTATCATAAAATATGCATAAAACAAAATACCATACAAAAGACACTACACAAGACAGCCATAATCATACACGCAATGTATGTTCATTTATAGATCAGTTTATTAATTTAATGCAGGAAAGTCTGTTTTAAGGGATATGGGTTTTTCCTATGGTCTCTGCTATTCCACATGGCTGCATGGTTCAGAGCAATAAACCACCTTATCAGTTAGCATCCATGGTTGCCCAAGTTGGTATTTTGGGGGATGGGTCCACAGAACCCAGAGTGAGTTTTAAATATTAATTGTTAAATATGACAAATAATCGTGTCTGATTTGTCTCAGTCGTTACAATGCCTTAGCAAGAAAGGCGTAAATATCCCTGCAGGCAACATCTGTGAAGTCCAGTGCAAAATTCAAGGATGACACAGTGGAGGTACAATGATGTAACAGCCTAGCCTGGAGAATCATTGCCCTAAGGGTTTTGAATTGTTCAAGAATTGTTCAGCTTTAGTTTTATGTCCCTGTTGGCTCATCAAAGTGCATCAAATGGCAAAAGACAAATGGCATCCTCCTGTTGACTTGTCTCATTTAGCTGAGGAAGAGCAAGAGATTGTGAAAGCATGCCTTGGGGATTGTATGAATGGATCCGTCTTCCCTTCAGCCTTTCCAATGCAACAGCAGCTTTCCAAAGGTGTATGGAAGGTGTATGGAAGGTGTGTTGAGTGGTCTGAGGGATGAATGATGTTTTCCATACTTAGACGATGTTCTCTGTTTTTCCAAAACCTTTAAGGACCACGTCAAAGACTTGAAGAGAGTTTTTTTTGCCACTTACGGGAGCATGGTATAAAATTACGGCCAAAGAAGTGTGAATTATTTAAACATCAAGTGATATATGTTGGGCGTCTAAGTGAGGGCATTCAAGTCAATCCCAAAAACCTGGAAGCAGTGCTGTATTTGAAGGAGCAGGAACCATAGAATGTTGGAGAAGTTAGAACTCTTTTGGGCTTTTTGGGCTACTATTGATCCTTCATTCAAGACTTTTCCAGAATAGCCCACCCACTGTTTTAACTTCAAGAGAGTCCTGATGAGTATTGCCTATGGCTCGAGGACACTCACACCCACTGAGAAGAATTACTACCTCCATTCAAACAAGCTTGAGTTCCTTGCCTTAAAAGTGGGCCATCTGCGATAAACTTTGAGATTACCTTTACTATGCCCCCACATTCACAGTATTCACATATAATAAACCGCTTACTTAAATCCTGAGTACCACCAAGTTGAGTGCTGTTGGGCATCGGTGGGTGGGTGAATTGGCTGACTTTCACTTCACCGTAAAATACAGACCTGGCAAGACAAACACAGATGCTGACAGCCTATCACAGTTCTCAGTGAAGCTTCAGGACCACATCAGAACCTCAAAATTTTACAATGACTCTAGTAATTACTAGAGTTATCATGTTTCTCACTTTAGAATACTGATCCAAATAATTAGTAATTCTTTCTGAAGGATTTGGTAATACTTCAGTCATTACTAGTGGGTTACCATGATCTTCACTTTAGAATTAATTATACATTATGCATTATTCACATTAATTATGAACCTGTATATAGTAGTTCTTAATACTTCTCTGGGAGGTATGAAAAAAATAGTTGTTACTGATTAGCTAATAATGAACTACCACATTCAATTGAGCACTATTACTTACTAATTCATTAACCAGAGTTGCTTGTTAGTTAATAGTAGTTACTAGAGTGTTAACAATGCATTACTCATTTGTTCCTGTGTAGTTATTCATTAACGAAGGATCAGTATTCTAAAGTGTTACCGATTGTCATTCGTCAATGCCCATGTATCAAGCAAAAGCGACTTACTGTTCCTGAAAAGGCACCAATGGGCTTAATTACAACTAGTGTCCCATTCGAGCCACTGTAGGTTGATTATCTGCATCTTGAACCGAGTAAGGGTGGCTACAAGTATATCTTGGTTCTGGTAGATCACTTTACTCGCTTTGCTCAGGCCTACCCAACACGGAACAAATCTGGAAAAATGGCTGCCGAAATTTATACCACGCTTTAGATATCCACAAAAAATTCACCATGATCAGGGCCATGAATTTGAGAATAACTTATTCCAATGACTTCAGAAACTGGCTGGCATTACCCACTCTCAAACGACCCCCTATCACCCACAGGAGAACCCCGCTGAGCGTCTGAACAGAACACTTCTTCAGATGCTCCGAACACTGTCAGAGGAAAAGAAATCTGAGTGGAAAGGCAACTTGCCACACATAGTCCATGCGTACAATTGTTTAAGGCATTAAGCCACAGGTTATTCACCATTTT
Organism: Ctenopharyngodon idella; assembly: GCF_019924925.1. Lineage (NCBI taxonomy): Eukaryota > Metazoa > Chordata > Actinopteri > Cypriniformes > Xenocyprididae > Ctenopharyngodon > Ctenopharyngodon idella. The sequence continues at coordinate 10,789,816 of NC_067237.1, forward strand.
TTCCCCTCTTTGGAAGAGCCCCACAGTTGCCCATTGATTTGCTCTTTAACCTTGAACCTGAGACACAGACTGAAACCCGTCAGAAATGTGCACAGAAGTGGGCTTCCCGGATGCAGGAGGCATACAGGATTGCCTCTGAAAATAGTAAAAGGTGCTCTTCAAAAGGAAAAAATATATATACATTATGATCGTAGTGTCAGAGGAATTGTGCTTCAGCCAGGTGATTATGTGCTTGACCGCAAACCTATCAGAGAGTGGGGGACCCGGCAAACTCTGTCCTTACTGGGAAAATAAGGTTCACTGTGTTGTTGAGAGGATGGGAGTCGGTCCTGTATATCGAATTCAAGCTGATCACACCCTTCATGTGCTGCACCATAATCTGCTTTTGCTTGTGAATGACACGGAAACAACAAAGGCTAGAGTTTCACCCGGTACACCACAGAGCAGAGCCATATAACCTTCAGCCATGTGAGCACATCCCCGGTTTGTGACACCAAAGCCAGTGCAAGCACTGACTGACCTGTTGCCACTTGTAGAATCTCAGGAACAATTAGATGACTGCATAGCTGAGAGAAGTCATGAGGATACTAACCTGGGAGTTGAGCTGGTTGCACAGCCAGTGAATGGGGAAGACGTCACCCTGAGGAGAGCCAAAGGAGGTGTTCACATACTGTACAATCAGATGGGACAACTCACATATTAACCTTGGAGACCAGGAGTGAATGCAATGCAGACCTGTGAGCTGTACCCTATTCATACTTACCCTGTCATACCGAATGCTTGCCACTATCCTTCACCAGTTGTGTGGGCATACTAGACTTAAGACATGACAGGACAAATGATGCAGTGCTGTTACATTCAAATACTTAACTGTCCTTTCATCAGACTGTTAACTCCTCAAAAGATTTTCTTCTTCTATTCTGTTGGGTTAGTTCAGGATGTCCGGAGACATCTCCAAAAGCAGTGGAGAGTGTAAAGGGTGTTATATGATGTTTTATTAGATCATTAATTGAAAACAGACACCCCCTTATTTTTTTTAATATGAACACCAATAGAATTATATGTCAGTTCACCGCCACATTAACAGATGGCACCTGAGCACTCCTGTGAAGCACACTATAGAGACTAGCTTTCACCCGCACCTTAAACATTCTTCTGTCTGTTCTTTACCTTGTTTTAATGTGTTTGTGAGAATGTAAGTTAGCCGAGGGTCATGAATGAAAATGATTAATTGTTTACTAAATGCATTCATGGGTATTAAAGCTATACAGCATTATTATAACGTTGAACACGTTGGCAATGCAAGTTACTTGTTATTTCTGTGTTTTAGTTGAATAGTTAACCGTCATTATCATTCTTACATATTCGGGTCTTTAGCGACCCGGATCTATATCTAACACGATGAACCTCTACCTGTCGTGATAATATAAAACTCCCCTGATATTAGAGTAACAATTGCAGAAGAATAAAATAAAGCATATTTTGTTACCTTTTGGATCTTGGAATGGTACAGTTTGTCCTGCACAGGAGAAAACTCTCTCAGATGGTATTGATGAGGCCTGCACACACAGGTATGTGTTTGAAAGTGCAGACAACATGGGGAGACTGTCCCGCTTCCCCCACCACCAAGCTACAGGGTCTTGTCCTGATGAGACTGAAACTAGACCTTTGTAGATTTCAATCTCTTTATGGGCCTGTTCAGCTATGGAGATGGCACCACTTTTAGAGGTTGTTGCCTGAAGTAACTGTCGGTCCTCATCCTCAAACAGCACTTCTAGGGCTGACTTCTTGGTACGCTTCTTGTGACATGGAGATTGAAAAAAAAAGTAGTGTTTAGACAAACTTGCATCAAAAATGTATTCATTTTAAATAATCTATTCCAATATTACTTACATGTTCCTCTGCCTTCAATGACTTGTCCTCCTGATGGTCACCCAATCTATCTTCCTCAATGTTGTGATACTGAACGCCCTCCACTGGAAGCTGCAAAAATAAAGTTGCACATATAAACAGCAATACTTCTTTGTAGAAACTATAACATGGCACACATGGTAAATAAGACTGAGCTTAAAATACCTGTTCTGTTACATTGCAAACTGCTGCTTTCTCCAACCAACCCCAAGCATCAGCTGCAACAGCACATCCAGGTTTGCCTTTGAAGTGAGGGTCCATCAAAGTGGCCTCCTGGATGAAGTTCTTAATGTCTTCATCCTGTAATAAAACATGACAAACTATTTAGTGCCTAACAGTAAAATTATGTGATTTGCCTTCTTTCTTTTTAAGCATAAGCTCCTAATGAAAATGGAAAATTCCTGATATTCCAGATCTCCCCAGACTTTCTCTTTCAAAGCACTGTTATACACAGTCACCGTGAAATGCGCCTCCAGCTTAGTCAGTATGAGGAGAATTTGGCCACATGTGGGTGACTTCTCACTGGATACACAGAGGATTGAGGTGTACAACAACTTCATGATTTTAACAAAATCCTCTGCTTTCTGGAAGTTATCATCTGTGAGTCTTTCCAGTCTGGGGCAAAAAAGAAAATATGAAGATAAGAATAAAAATAAACTATTGCTATTCATTGTTTCACAACTGATCTTCTTGTCTATTAGTTCTCTTTCTCCATTGGCTTCTTGAGTCGTTGGTAAAGTGATGCTGCCTGGATGGTCGGGTACTGCTCTAAAAATCTCTCCACCATCAAGAAAAGGGAGTTCCACCATGTTCTGACATCCAGAATCATGTTATGTTGTGGCAGATCTGAAACACAAATGCAAATTTTGAATTACAATCTACTGAAGAAGATGTCTGAAACAAACATAACTTTCTGACATTTATAATGACTATGCTACTCACTGAGAAGTTGCTGCTTCTCCCGCAGCACGGTCTTAGCCATGGAGGACCTCTTCAGCCACACTACAATAGATCACCACTTTGTAATGGCACTGATGCTGTAAACCTTCTGTGCGGCCAGGTTTAGGGTGGGCAAAGCACCCCACCTTTAAAAGCTTAAGATTCTTCAGTGCAACATCCATATTACTGGCGTTGTCTACTGTGGCAGCTACAACTTCAGTGTTTATCTGGAATTCCTCCAGAATGCAATTTATCTCGTCTGCCACCACGAGGCCTGTTTGTTACTCATACACAGCTTTGGTGTTTAGCACCTTTTGCTTAATGTGGCCTTCACTGGTGTAGTGCACATTAACTGTTAAATAGTGGTTCTGTGCCACACTGGTCCACCCATCACATGTAATAGCAGCCTTACTCACTTGTCCTAACTCCTGAATAACATTTTGTTTCTCAACAGAGTACCATGCAGGAAGTTGGCGACATTTTGCAACATCTTTTTCCATTCTTCAAGAATGACCTCTTTTAGAGACTGGATGCTGGATGGAGAGTGATGCTCAACTTGTCTCTTAAGAATTCCCCATAGGTGTTCGACTGGGTTCAGATCAGGAGCCACTGAATCACTTTCACCCTGTTCATCTAAAGAAATCCAACAGTGGCCTTAGATGTATGTTTAGGATCATTGTCATGTTGGAAAAGTGCAAAGACGACCAAGGGCACAGAGTGATGGTAGCATCTTCTCTTTCAGTATAGAGCAGTACATCTGTGAATTCATGATGCCATCAATGAAATGCAGCTCCCCGACACCAGCAGCACTCATGCAGCCCCACATAAGGACACTGCCACCACCATGTTTCACAATGCATTTTTCTATGTATTCCTCACCTTTGCAATGCCATACAGTTTTGAAGCCATCAGTTCCAAAAACATTTATCTTGGTCTCATCACTCCAGAGTCCCAGTAGCCTTCATCTTTGTCAGCATGGGCCCTGGCAAACTCTAGGTGGGCTTTTTTGTGCCTGGGATTTAGGAGAGGCTTCTTTCGTGGACGGCACCCATGTATGCCATTCCTCTGCAGTGTATGCCGTATTGTGTAATGGGAAATAGTCAACCCCAGTTTGGCTTTCTACTTCTTTAGATAACTGCAGTGAACTTGCATGCCAATTTTATAGACAAATGTCTGCTGGACACCTGTGTAATGAATAATTAGACTCACCTGTGGTTGAATTCTTGTTAAATTAGACATTTGTAGTCTAAAATTTAGCTTTGCTCCGGAGACTTTCAGTGCGGTGTACTCATTTTTGCATCACCCTAATTTGAGTAAAACTGAAAATTTTGTTCTCTAAGTTATATTATTAACCTTACTTTCATGTTATAAGTTCAACAGATGTTATATAAAACTTAGTCTTGTCAACATCTTGGAAATTGTTTTTGTGTTCATTGAGATATTGTTTAAAATGTGACTTTTCAAAGGGGGTGTACTCATTTATGCTGAGCACTGTATATATTAATATATAATTATACATTATAATTATATATTCCACAGTGGAAAAGGAATGCAGTCCCTTGACCACAAATTTGGTCACAGCCCTGCGGAGTTCCTCCACCTTCTCCTTTGTCAAAGTAGCCTTCTTTGCCAATGGTAAATGGGGTCACTGCTGTAGTACTACTAGCTGGAGAGCCAAAATGATAAACATATTGTTTGATCATTTGTTAGCATGAATGCAAGATTTGCATTTTGCAATTAACATTACATTAGCCTACTCCTAACCTGCGGAAAGGCTGCTGTCATCATCATAATCGGTGGACTCCTTTTTGCTAGGGTTGGTATGACTGGGGCTGGGGTCGTCCACACTGCTAGTCCCAGCTAATGTCCGCAAGCTGTCAAACACAGTGCATCCCTCTGCTTTCAAATTTATTCCGTGTGCCCTCAAATGTTTCATTAGGTTTGACGTGTTTCCCCCTTTACACGCAGCTGTTGTAAAATATTCGCTGCATGTCGCGGTGTCGGAAATTTTTTTTTGTGAAATATAGCCACACTTTAGAACGTTTAGTTTTAGGCATTTTAATTTAAGTGTGTTTAATGTAGCTAGCTAAGCTAACGGTAGACTACCTGCTACCATCGGAGCAAGTGTAGTTGCTGCATTCATGGGCTTCTCGGATGGTTTCATTTCCTGACGATTTGTGCTTTTAATTCAAAATGTGAAAACAAAATGGACAGTAACATTACTACAAAGATGTCTTGGATTTGTATCATCAAAGCTTTCTGACGTTCACGTGAGTTTTCAACAGGTCAGGCATTTAAGTGGCACCGAAATTCGCGTTCTGATTCAGTCTGGTACATACCGGTCATATAGGTACCGGTGTCATATTGGCACCAGGTTTCGATACCCAACCCTACTGATGATACTTCCTATTCTTTCGTTTTCTGTCTGAATGAAACGTCACTTCATCATTGTGTATCAGACGTTGCCACCTTGTGGAATAAATGTGAATTGCACTTATTCCATCATCAAAGATTCAATTATTGTTGTACAGAAAGAAGGAAAAAAAAAGAAAGAAAGAAAAAATACATACACTGATACACACCTCAGGTTTTTAGCGACCCTATACAATTTTTACAAAAATGAATGGGAAAACAGGCATTCTTTTATAATTTTATGATTTTTTCTTGTTATATTGTTTATAATGAATTGATTGAGGAATACTAAGAAGGTTGATGTCTAACTTTAAAAAATTAATGAGGAGGAGGGTAGTGAATGATGTCTCGGGTCGATAAAGACCCGAGGTATGCATTTAAGGGTTAATGTGTGACATAAAATGCACTAATAAAATAGTGACATTAAATGCACTAATTATGTTTTACATACAGGTAAAAGAGTGGTAACACAAGGTACTTACGTGACATGTATGTACATAGAAACTAATAAGAAACACTGCTGTACTTTCCAATGGAACATACATTGTAATTACTTTGTACCATAGACAAGTGTTGGGTAATAACAGGCGCTTACTTATAGTGTCCGTATATGGTAACTAACAGACACATTACTATACTTACTAATGGTATGTACATGGTAACTATGTAGTACTTACAGACAAGTGAAGAGATGTTCACGAGTCTTTTATCTGGAGTGCGAGTCAAGTCTGAAGTCTTTAAGCTGGAGTCCGAGTCAAGTCTGAAGTCTTTATCACTTGAGTCTGAGTCAAGTCAAGGGTAAACTTTATTTTACAGTCCTATTTCCATGTACTTACTATGAATGTACTAGTGAATATATCAGTTAGTTAATGTGTTAGTTACACCTCTGGTAAGAGCTGGTAATTCTTATGTAATGATTATGTACAAGGATGCACTTTATTTTGCAGTCCTATTCCCATGTACTTACTATGAACGTACTAGTGAATATACCAGTTAGTTAATGCGTAAGTTACACATTACTTAGGTTGGGGGGGGTCATGTTATTACCCACAATTGTCTGTAAGTACTACATAGTTACTGTGTATATACCATTAGTAAGTACAGTAATGTGTCTTACAAGTTACCATAAATAAGTGTCTATTATTACCCACACTTGTCCATAAGTACAACATAGTTACCATATACATACCATTAGAAAGTACAGTAATGTGTCTGTTAGTTACAATATACTGACACTATAAGTAAATGCCTGTTATTACCCAACACTTGTCTATAGGTACAAAGTAATTATCATGTATGTACCATTGGAAAGTACAGCAGCGTTTCTTATTAGTTTCCATGTACATACATGTCAGGTAAGTAACTTGTGTTACCACTCTTTTACCTGTATGTACAACATAATTACTATATATGTACCAGGAAAGTACACGTACTGTAAAATAAAGTGCTACCCTTTTATTTATTTGAGTAACAAAACAGTGACATTTATGTGAATCTTTATTGCTTTATTCTGTATTTGATATTTATTTGAGTACATATTCTTTGCATATGATATGTAACTCGTATATTGCCTTTATGTGAAACAGGTTATGGAATACTGATGTATATGTATCCATATATCTTATGTATACCTATTATTCATATCACATGTCAGTCAATGTGCAGATATATGAAGTTATTTTTGTATGTAACAAGAAATGCTTACAGTTACTAAAACATTTGCGATCTCAGAAGTAAACTGACGTGCCAAGGGAGCGACACTCATTTTGTCTGTCTCTTTTACTGGACAACTTTGATAATCTTTTTTTGATCCACTTCAAATGTTGACTACTATATTTTGCACAAGTGTAAGTTCTACACGTGCACAAATCTTCTCTCATTATAACAAAGCGGAGACATTCATTGATTAAAACGGGAGTTTTCGCACTCAATGAGTTCACGCTGAAATGACAGTGATTTTAAAAGAAGCGCTCTTCACTCTGTGTCCTAACCAGACATGACACGCGATAAAAGCTATCTTTTCCATGTTAATCAGAGTTTTTGTCTTAACCAGCCACGACGGTGATGCATTTAGTGCTCCCAGCTTTGTTGCCGTACTAAAAGCAACAATGGATAATTCACCTCAGAAAATTAAACAAAAGTATGCAAGAACATTCAAACTCTGAGAAAACAAGTGTATTCTATAACAAAGATTGTTTTAGTAAATCATAGGGGTGTAACGGTACACAAAAATAACAGTTCGGTACGTACCTGTCACAGACACGCCAGGCTCTAACATCACCCAATCACAGCGCACTCCCTCACCAGAGTACTGATCACACGCACATGCACTTCATCAGCACCACAATCACCACCAGTTCAAAAGACACTCACTCACACACACAGTCAATGTCCGGTCTCGTTTGTACATAGACTTACCTCTATGCTTACCTTATGGACTCCTGTACAGGTGCTGGTCATATAATTAGAATATCATCAAAAAGTTCATTTTTTTATTATAAATTATTTTTAAAAATGAAACTTTCATATATTCTAGATTCCCTACATGTAAAGTAAAACATTTCAAAAGTTTTTTTTTTAAATTTTGATGATTAGAGCGTACAGCTCATGAAAGTCCAAAATCCAGTATTTCAAAATATTAGAATATTTCCTAAGATCAATCAAAAAATGGATTTGCAAAACAGAAAAGTTCAAGTTCTTTAAAGTATGTTCTTTTGTGCACTCAATACTTGATCGGCAGGACATATTACAGCAAATGACTTGCTCCTAGCACAAATTACTGCATCAGTGAAGTGTGGCATGGAAGTGATCAGCCTGTGGCACTGCTGAGGCACTATTGAGCCTTCAGATCATCTGTATATTGTTGGATCGACTGTTTCTCATCTTTCTCTTGAAAATATCCCATAGATTCAGGTCAGGCATATTGGCTGGCCAATAAAGCACAGTAATATCATGCTCAGCAAACCACTTGGAAGTAGTTTTTGCACTGTGGGCAGGTGCTAAAGTCCTGCTGGAAAAGGAAATCAGCATCTCCATAAAGCTTGTCAGCAGATGGAAGCATAAAGTGCTCCAAAATCTCCTGGAAGATGGCTGCATTGACTCTGCACTTGAAAAAACACAATGGACCAACACCAGCAGACGTCACGGCCCCCCAAATCATTATTGACTTCAGAAACTTCACACTAGACTTCAAGCAGCTTGGATTCTGTGCCTCTCCAGTCTTCCTTCAGACTCTGGGACCATGATTTCAACATGAAATGCAAAATTTACTTTTATCTGAAAAGAGGACTTTCGACCACTGTTCACTGTCCAGTTCTTTTTCTCCTTAGCCCAGGTAAGATGCTTCTGACGTTGTCTCTGGTTCAGAAGTGGCTTGGTAGTCCTTTTCCTGAAGATGTCTGAGTGTGGTGACTCTTGATGCGCTGACTCCGGCTTCATTCTACTCATTGTGAAGCTCTCCCAAGTGTTTGAATTGGCTTTACTTGACAGTATTCTCAAGCTTGCGGTCATCCCTGTTGCTTGTGAACCTTTGCCTACCCAATTTCTTCCTTCCAGTCAACTTTGCATTTAATATGCTTTGATATACACTCTGTAAACAGCCACCCCATTCAGTAATGACCTTCTGTGACTTACTCTCTTTGTGGAGGGTGTCAATGATTGTCTCCTGGACCATTGCCAAGTCAGCAGTCTTCCCCATTAGTGTGGTTTCAAAGAACAAAAGATACCCGGAATTTATACTGTAGGGATGGTCATTTAATGAAACTCAAATGTAAATATTCTAATATTTTGAGATACTGGATTTTGGACTTTCATGAGCTGTACGCTCTAATCAACAAATTTAAAAAAAAAAAACTTTTGAAATGTTTTACTTTACATGTAGGGAATCTAGAATATATGAAAGTTTCATTTTTTAAAATAATTTACAATAAAAAAATGAACTTTTTCACGATATTCTAATTATATGACCAGCACCTGTATACCTACTCATTCGTCTCCAGAAGATTCCAAGTTATCTCCAGCGTGTTCCCAGTCTCTTCCTGTGTTCCTGTCTCTGTGCGAGTTCCAAAGTGTCTTCTCTGTTCAAACTCCAGCGCCACTCTGCTGCCATCCACGATCTCCATCTCTGCAACACAAAGGACAATATTAGCACTCAGATCATCACCATTCACCTGCATTCCTGTTTCCTCTACTGGTTGTTCATCAAACATCACTTACCTGTTTCCTGTTGTCTCCGACCCTTCTGTACTGTAACAGTACCTCGGTTTTGAAGTCACGGTTCGGTACGGGTTCGGTACAGCAGGGTGAGAAAGCAAAACAATTTTTTAAACAATGTTTTACTGAACTAACTGTGTCTCTTTCTTTAAATTTATTCAATCATAATTAAAATTTTCTTATGCTGCTAATGCTGTAAACTATTAGCGAGCCCTTACTTGCACATTACTATAATAAAGGTTACAATTAACAACAGAGCCCAAATTATTAACTTCAGTTGCTATTTATTTTTAGATATAATCATCAGCACTCAAATAATAATAAAAAAATGTATTGTAAACATGTAAATTACACATAAGGCAGTTCTTGCATTAACTTCTGTTTCTCCAATTCGTTGTTGAAATATAATCATTTACACAGCGACTGTTATAACCTGTTTTCATGACAGATTTATTTAGAACTTACATTAACTAACAGGTTAAGTAAAATATAATTAATATATAGGTTAATATAGTGCATATATTTAGCGAAACAGTTCATTTCTCTAGCGAACTAACAAGCTGTTGACACTGAATGGCTTTTCTGAGGTAAATGTAATACTACATGACATATTGTTTACAAACTGTTTTACTGACATCTTTCCGCGGTTGAAACACTGATTAAGCGATTAAACGAGATATGATACATTTCAGTAAGTTGTACTGTATCTTTCAACATACCTTCATGTTCATTCATTTTCATTCTGTAGTAGTGAAGAGGAAGGGATGATCGCGTTCACTCGCGCTTGGCGCTGCCGTTTGAACTGAGGCGCCTATACAGCGATCTGTCACGCCACATCAAAAAGCATCAAAACGGCATTTATTGTTTGAATTTCCTAATAAAATGGACAGAATTTGAAAGATGGCATTTTGTTTCTTATTAAAAGTAACAAAACACAGAGTTTATTGCGACTATTGGTGGTTAATGCTGGTTAAAATAGCTTAGGCTAAAAAGCATTACTGTGCGCACCCCCTTTTGGATTGAAGTGTGGATCGCCTGTGAATGACTGTATTCGTCGTCTAACTGCATGAACCGAACCGTGACGTCCGTACCGTGATGGTTCGGGATGAATACCGTTGCATGTATCCCAGATTACCGTTACACCCCTAGTAAATCAGAATATATTTTTAATTATGTTTAAATGGTGTAATATTTGTGAATTTGATATTATAAATTCATTTTGATATGTCTGTGCTTATCCATTTCATTGCGAGTGCCAGAGAGATTAATCTCTGGTGCTGTGCACTTTCCGCGAGAGCTCGCCCACACACTGTTCTGATTGGCTGTGGTTTTTGATTGATTGACTTTTAGTTTTACAAATGAGGACAGTCTTTTAGGATGAACAAAAATAGTTTTGATAATCATATTAAAAATAACTTTTAAATTGGATAATATTCAGACTTTTGTGCGTTGAAGTGTTGGAAAAAGTTGTGTGAAGAAAGTGGGACTGTCAAGTTGAGCCAAGGGAGTAAGACTGGATGACGTCATCAGGGTCTGCATACCTTGGCTTTTTTAAGATATACCATATATGTTTTTTTTATTCTATTTTTTTTTATAGAAACACATTATAGCATGGTGCATGCCAAGGCCAGTCGTGTTTCCACTGTCATATATGCGATGCTAAAGGCTACTTATGGTAATCATTGCGATAATAAATACACACGTTTATGGAAAATACCAGAAACTGCTTAAGGAACATAGACAACTCATGTATGATTATAATCGTGCATTTATTTGGTTTAATATTTTATCTCTCTCTTCCCTGTGCCTTTGTTGCATCCACATATCTGTAACACACTCGGTTAACTTGTGTAACTCATAACTCCTGTTTTCTTCTCATGAGCTCCCTCTGTTGCTCTGGCTGAAAGGATAGCAGTATAGATAGACGGGAGAGATTGTTCAAATGTCCTCGGATTGCAATCATCGCATAATTTCGAGGAAAATTAACAGAAATGCTCAGAAATGTGACGTAAACATATTATATTTTATCAATATATTTTCTAAATATGTAAGCCTTTGGATTTAAAAGCTTTAATGGAGTTGCTTTGTGCATTCTTGTGATCGTAAATAAATGTAAGCAGGTGCAACTGAATAGGTATGTGTTCTCTTTTTATGTGAATATAAATATCAGTTAGATTCAGCATGATTGATGTGCACTCCTGACACAAATTAATAAATTACTATTACTGTAAAAAAATTTTATTGTAAAACATTGTTCAAATATTGATGTTGGAATCTTAAATCTTTAAGTAATGGCCAAACATTCAATGCAATGCAATTTTTAATCGCTAAATCTTGAATGACTGTCAACTGTTGAATGAATGAGTGTCACATCCCGCTTGTTTACTTAAAACCGGAAGACACTCCCACTTTTGACGCAAGGCCTCATGGGGCGTAGGAAACTTGTGGATAGTCCTTGTGATTGACTACAGGTGCAAAAATGATTAGAGCAATGGAACATGGGAAATATACTCCGGGGTAACGTAACTGTGTGTGCAATGAAAAAGTCTTAATGGTGAACAGGTGACCTCTGGTGGTGAGTGGACGGAAACGGCAGGCGCAGGATACGTGACAGTGCTTTTCATGCAGGTATAACAGTAATTTTCAGGTACAGAAATTTAATAAAGTAGGCTAATCAAATGAATAACACTGCATAGTCTTCATATCCTTTTTAAAGTTCAAGAGCAGTGAGTGATTTTTCCCCCCTTTGTTTTTGGGCTAACATTAAAAAACGCAGACAGCACAGCAGCAGAATTAATAGGATGCTGTCACTTTAAGAGCGAATGCACACACGGATCATGCATGTTCTTTCTCAACTGAAGATATAACTGACTATGTTTACTAGGATACTCCCTGAGATTTTTTGACATTGGCATTTTGTGTGAACTTGTTCGTTCAAGCACAGGAAGGCATGAAAGAGAGCTCAACTTAGTATTTGCGCACTGTCAGAGCACACGCTTCGAATGTTGAAATTCCCACATAGCAGGTGAATAACAAATTCCCTTTCGCATCTTCTAGTGCTTGAATATTTACAGTGGAAAGGCTTAAACTTTAATGATGATGCAGCACTGACAGTCAACTGTACAGAGCATCATTCACGTTCATGTTCTCACAACACTGCATTGTTAGAATTCATAAAAATGTTACCGGCCATCTGGCGACTGACACAGTTTCATATATATTCGGCAACACAGATTTTTACTCGCATTTGGAGCTTGTCGAGTGTTCATTTTAGGCCCTGAGCGGTATACCAAAAGTATATCAAATGACGATGTGTTGCAGTCACAGTCCTCTCTGGGCGTAATAGTTTTGTATGAGGTACAGAGCAGAATTTAAGTTTTTATTCAATGAAATTCTTATTTCCAACCACTCGGTGAAGGCGCGCATTTCTCATTCAAAACCCCAAATCACGGCATGTCGCGTTTGATATCACTGTCGTAAAACGTGTCATAACGCTTCTTGACGCAACAATTTAAATTCAAAGCATGCGTGGGATTTTTTATGTTTATGGCCGCTGTTTAGGACGGAGATGGGGATCACCAGAAAAAAAAAAAAGGCTTGAAATTGGATTTGTTCTCGCAATCTTACAGATTCTAAAGATTTGGATTACAGCGAACGAATGAATGTATTTTGTTAATTTCTGCTTACTGATACACGAGTTTATTATGATTATCAATCAAATGAGTGAATGAAATACCTGTGAAATATCTGTCTATAGTTTTCGTGCAGTATTGTCTGTCCCATGATTTTAGAGTCCCGACGGGAAACGGTGGCGGGAATCACTGGTTCCGCTAAGGTTGGGAATGTACCATTTATTAATTGAGCTTGGGGGTTTCAGGGACAACGCGGCCGAGTTGTTACTGTTATTTCCTGTTCAAATTAATGTAAGTGTATATGATTTTGTAGCATAATAGTAGATTTATTTATTCATAACTGTGACAACCTGTTTCTTCGAGACTCTATATATATTTATGGGAAAATGTGTAAAGTGTTGTATGTCAGTTTGTCCCTCCCCATGGGGTAATGGTGCTGGCCGCCAGTATAAATGTGCATGTCTGTTTAATAGAGTTTAATCTGTTTGTTGCTCCAGTGGAACGTGTGACCTGAGGGTTGTAGGTCTTATAAAAGATTATGTTTTGCATTATTGTTTTTTTTTAACCTAATTTGGATGTTTCTTTTTTTTGGATATGGTTTTTTTTTTTTTTTTTTTTTTTTTTGTCTTATTTTTCTATTAATATTATATTATTGGGTTTGGATTATTTCTGTTTTGTAAGTTTAAATTAATATACATCTACACTTTAAATTTGTTGTGTATTCACTCTGCCTCTGTTTAATTCGACCACATAATTTTTGGTGCCCGTTACTGGTTTACCATTACAATAATGCATTTTGCATGCATTATAATGCATTAAGAATACTTTCTATGTATTTATAATGCATAATAAGTGTGTTACCTTTTTTTGTGGTGTTTAGCAGTTAAAAATCAGTCATCTTTTAAATATGTGGGTTATTTTAAATCATGTTTAGAATGATTCTATCTCACTTAAAATACTCAAAAAAGACCCTCAATGGTAGCCACCAACTGGTGCAAAGGTGTAACCAACAGAAGGTGTCACCGATTGAGTTATTAGTGAATGAATCTTTTGATGAACAGAATAGCAAGAATTTAAGTGACTGGGAATCTGGGATTAATTCAAATCCACACTAGTCACTGTTATGGGGTTTGTCGAGGAAATGATCATCTTAATATACACTATATTGCCAAAAGTTTTGGGACGCCTGCCTTTACGTGCACATGAACTTTAATGACATCCCATTCTTAATCCGTAGAGTTTAATATGGAGTTGGCCCACCCTTTGCAGCTATTACAGCTTCAACTTTTCTGGGAAGGCTTTCCACAAGTTTTAGGAGTGTGTTTATGTAAAGGACAGTCAAGTTCCTCCAGTCAAGTTCCTCCACACCAAACTTGCTCATCCATGTCTTCATGGATCTTGCTTTGTGCACTTGTGCACAGTCATGTTGGAACAGGAAGGGGCCATCCCCAAACTGTTCCCACAAAGTTGGGAGCATGAAATTGTCCAAAATGTCTTGGTATGCTGAAGCATTAGGAGTTCCTTTCACTGGAAGCCCAACCCCTGAAAAACAACTCCACACCATAATCCCTCCTCCACCAAACTTTACACTTGGCACAATGCAGTCAGGCAAGTACCGTTCTCCTGGCAACCGCCAAGCCGAGACTCGTCCATCGGATTGCCAGACAGAGAAGTGTGATTAGTCACTCCAGAGAACACGTCTCCACTGCTCTAGAGTCCAGTGGCGGCGTGCTTTACACCACTGCATCCGACGCTTTGCATTGCACTTGGTATTGTAAGACTTGGCTGCAGCTGCTCGGCCATGGAAACCCATTCCATGAATCTCTCTACGCACTGTTCTTGAGCTAATCTGAAGGCCACACGAAGTTTGGAGATCTGTAGCTATTGACTCTGCAGAAAGTTGGCGACTTCTGCGCACTGTGCGTGTCAGCATGCGCTGGCCCCGCTCTGTGATATATATATTTATTTATTTATTTATTTATTTATTTTTTAAATGTGGCCTACCACTATGTGGCTGGGTTGCTGTTGTTCCCAATTGCTTCCACTTTTTTATGATGCCACTAACAGTTGACCGTGGAATATTTTGTAGTGAGGAAATTTCACGAATGGAACTCTCAATTCCTGATGCCTCTGAATCTAATCTTTTTGGAATTGACTACTGTCTCGACTCTCGAGGCTGTTCTTCCCCTCCCCCACTGCAGTTCAGTTCTTGTGCACGTAGAGAGCATCCGGTATTTTCTGAGGCTGAGAATATGTAAATGGTAAGTGTGAGTTCATAAAACTGCCAGAACATAACATCAAAATTTGTTCAATGTTGTATCGTTTTTTTTTTTTCTCAAACTGTATTTTCTAGCCTGAATGTTGTGGTGAGCCATTTAAGTATTCATTATTGTTTTTGGTTTTAATTAGTGTACAGTTTTTATGGTTTCATTTTTATTCACTTTATTCAGTTTAATGTTTTGCTTAAAGTGTCATGTTTTTGAAAAATATTTAAAACCTTTGTCGCAATGTAAATGATCAGTTGAAGGTTGCAGTCCTGCTGTGTTGAAAATATTTGCCATCCCGTTAAAAGTTGCAATCCTGCATTTACTGAAAAATAAACTTGAGTTTTGTTGATGCCTTTGTTGATGCTGTGTTTGTGGCTTTGTTGACAACTACTTTTGATAAGCTAATATGACACATTTTTATGATGAAGGCCAGTAGTATTTAAAATATATTAAAGGGTTAGTTCACCCAAAGATGAAAGTTCTGTCATTAATTTCCTCATGTTGTTCCACACCCGTAAGACCTTCGCTCATCTTCAGAACACAAATTAAGGTATTTTTGATGAAATTCGAGAGATATCTGACTCGTCCATGCAATTTAACCACCACTTTCAAGGTCCAGAAAGGTACTAAAGACATCATTAAAATAGTCCAAGTGACTGCAGTGGTTCACCCTTAATTTTATGAAGCAACGAGAATACATTTTGCGTGCAAAAACAAAACACAAATAACGACTTTATTCAACAATATCTCCTCTTCTTTGTTAGTCTTCTACACTGTTTCCGTGCAGCGCTTCCAGGTACTACGTCCGAACACTGGCTCAGTATTGGCCGGCGCTGTTCACGTGAGCCATCTGCAAAGAAAATGTTTGTAACTGCTTTTTTGGGTTTCTGACACAACACAAGCCCTTTTTTTTTTTTTCTTGCTGAGAAGCCAAAGATTTCTGCATTAAAGGACAGTAAGTCAGTTTTCTTCAACATTGGGCTATCCACAGAGAGCTCCAGTGGATTTCAGGTGATGTCTCCTGTCACCACACTGAGTCTTAGCTCCTCATTAGGAGCAGATCCTGAGCCAGAAGATGCTTCTGCAGACTCCTGCCTCCAATTAGCTCATCTAATGGCTGTCACCACCATCCAGATCAGCTTTTATGTTTAAATGAAAGGCTGGAGGGCCCTGTCATTCTTCATCATACATATACTATCACTTAAATACTGATTCTCTGATTTTAAAATATGTCCAGAAATAGAACTAGGGGACTTACCTTCTCTGAGGTGGTAGATGGGACCAAAGTGGAATACAAAGAAAAAAGTGAAAATGCTGAAATAAACATACAATACAGGGTATAGTTTAATTTTAAACATGTTCATATTACATATTTAAAAAGGTCAATGATGTTTGATGCTGGTTTGAATGAAGGTGAATTCAGGCATTTTGAATCTGTTGACGCTGTCACATTCATCTGGACCATACAAGGACAGATGTTTGACCCGTCAGTGGTGTAGTTAGTCTCTGAGCCTCTTTTAGCAGCAGGGTTCATGATCAAAGGTCGGAGAGCTACAGCTCATCTCTGTAAAGGATCCAGGAGCTGTCAGACCTGCAATGTCCTGCTTTAGACTGATGTGGTCCGGGGTCAGGGAGAGGGACTTCCTCTCCACACCAGGGATGAGAGGATGAAAAGAGGGGGGTGGTGAGAGGTTACAAATCCTCCTGTCAAACCTGTCAGATGCATTTCAGCACTCAGGCAGAGGAGGAAAGAAGGGCGTGTTAGTGTAAATACATTTGTGACCCCTATGACTGTTTGATTAAACATGCATTGTCTATTAAAAAAATACCTCTGTATTTTAGAATTAAATCTATCACACAAATTTCAAAACCAATTCATGCCTTTTACGGGTTTTCCAGAAATGGAAAAGATGTTTTAATAGATGAAGTTAATGTGGAAGTGAATAGAAATATAGTGTTAATGTCATTTGTTTCATTCCTACTCTGCAAGTACAGAAATTAGAGGGGATATGAAAGCATCCCATTATTGAAAATGTGAGAAAACCACGACCAAAACAAGTTTATTAGGGCCTATATTCTGATTCTCAACAGTTGGCACCATCAAAGAAGACATGCTGCGAAAGTTTTCCACTGTTCATTTTATCTGTACCTTCTTTGCAGTGTGTGAAGTGAGGACATAACCCTTGTTTGACAGCTCTCTCTCTCTCACGAGGACTGCTCATCAGGTGTGTGATGTTTGACATGTGAACACAGCAAGGGTTTATCAGGCCCATTTGACAGGACTGACTCCCTGAACATGTTTACATTATCCCTGCCTGCTGATGAAGGTCAGGACTAAACAACACAGCAGCATTGTGTTATCTGGCTACCGGGAGCCAATAGCTATAACATAATCTCACACCTTTATTTTCTGGGAGGAATAAAATGTACATATGTGGGTTCAACACCCAAATACATTTTCACTTGTCCAGCTGCATGTGAAATGCGTCCAAAATGCTTCTCAAACCACCTCCTAAAGTGCTTTGTGCAATCTGATTGCAATCCATCTTGAATGCATTTTGTGGTCTTTTCATGATTAGATAGCTATCCGATCAAAGAAAACACATGAAGCGGACAAGAGTAAATAGGCCCTAAGATAAGCTGTAGGAAACTTTGATGTTCATTCAGGATTGAATAGTAGAGCAGGTTGATGTATTGTCCATTTGGGAGCAGCAGCAGTTCAGTTTTGGAAAATTGTAAAGGCGCAGATGTTGAATCACTGAGATGCCCCTTGCTGGTTTCATGGCAGAGGTTGTGATTTGTAGACATCAGACAGCAACATCAAGCTGTGCCAGAGATGGATCTTGCAGACTCTAGTACCCTTAAGATAAGTATCTTGAGGTTAGTTGGGAATACAAAAAAGACTAATATTAGAGTTAGATGCCATTCAATTGATTTAAAGTCACCATGAAATCAAAATTGACAATTCTTTTTTTTTTTTTTTTTTAACAGAAAGTTGCAGCATTTATTATTAACTGATTTATCCGTGCACATCATTATTTATTTATTTATTTTTAATTCATGTACACCTGCAATTTTTAATCAAAAACGTTAACCTCCACTCCCTCTCCAAACAGCATCTGCTCTCTCTTTATTACATACGTCTCGGCGGAGAGTGGGACTAATGCTGCCTTCACGTGCTATCAGAAATGTGATAATTCCCTCTTCTAAAGTCATGATTACGAGCTCATTGCATTCAAGTTTTGAAATGGGAGGGCGCTCTTGTGCAATTTTTACCTAGGAAACTCGTATTTATGATAATTCTGAGAGCATGTGAAGGCAGCATAAATATCCTCTACAACTGACTGCAAATTGGCAATCAGATCTGCCTCCATTTAGTTAGCAATGCCCAACTTCCTACAATTCAATCAGTTCCCAAGGATGAAATCAAGTTCCGCCCTACTTTTTTTTTGTTCATTCTAGAAGCCGTTTCACTCGGATATACAGTGCACAGCATAAATAAGTACACCCCCTCTGAGACTTCTGAAAGTCAGCAATTACTCAATTACTTAGAAGACATGTTAGGGTTTTTTAGAGATATAATGTTCCAGCAAGTCTGCTTAATCAATTACCAAAGAAGCATGTCAAAATTATTCAGGAAAATAAGATTTTCTTATCAAGGTGATAAAATGTTGTGTAGCAAAAATGAGTACACCCTCCTAAAAGTTACTAAATAAAACGAAATAAAAATTTTCTGGTGTAAGTGTAAAGCAATGTTTGATCAGCAAGTAAGTATGTTGAACCATTTAAAGAGAAGTAATTTCTTGACAATTAAAAGTGTTATATAGCCCACTGAATCATTCTCAGACTTAATGCTGACAACAATGGAACCACTTGGGAGAGAACTGTCAGGAGACTTATTTCTTAGCACAAAAGAGGACAGTGGTACAAGAGGATTACCAAATTATTGTTTTAAGTGTGAAAATATAGCAAAAGTAACACAGGAATTCAAAAACAATGGACTTGTGACAAGGCCCCTGAAATAATCAGGCCTTCATTTTAAGCTTTCATTTAGTGATGAGGGATTTTTATTTTTTTTATTTTTTTTTTTTATTTTTGCTAAACAAAGAGCAGGAGAAATACCAAGCAAGTATCTCAGAGCCAGCAAAAGCTATGAAAAGTGAATGTTTATCTCACAGAGTAAGATGCAGCCTGCAGAAATGACATGCATGGTTGTTGTTCTCACTGGAACTACCTACTGTAGCCAAAGCACAATAAAGTCAGTTAGCCATTTCCAAAGCCCATATTTACAAAATATAGATTCTGGGAATCAATACTCTGGTCTCATGAGACCAAATCAATCATTTTGGATCTAACAGCATCTAAAATGTTATGGTGTTGCTAGAGGAGGAGTACAGTGAGAAGTGCCTGGTTCCCACAGTAAAGTTCAGTGGCAGTAAAGCTCTTATATAGGGATGTATGAGTGCTGAAGGTGTGAGGGAGTTGTGCTTTATCAATGCTGTCATGAAAAACCTTCTGTGGACATGTATTGCACTCAATCTTAACATTCTTGAGCGCCTGTGAGGGATTCTGTGAAGACGAGTTGAGCAACACTAAAGATCAGGGCATTTAAGGAGCTCATCATCCAGGAGTTAAACAGGACAGATGTGACAATTTGTCATGAACTTGTACACTCCGTGCCAAGAAGGGTCAGAGCAGTATATTCAAAATTATGGAGGGCATACTAAGTGCTAGAATATTATACATTTGTTGAACTGAATCTAGGGTGTACTCATTTCTGCAATCCTTAATTTAAACAAAATTGGCTAATTTACTTATTGTATGGCTATTAATGACATGTATTTCTCAGTTTTTTTTATGTATATGTTTAATACATTTTAGTTTTGCCATCTTTCCATGAATTGAATTAGTGATCATAAAGAAAATACATCTTTTGTATTTGTTCAAAGGGGGTGTACACTGTACGTCACAATAAGGAAAAAACAAACAAACAAACAAAAATACTATCGCAACTTCCATTTCACGCTGACTTCAAGAGCTAAGTTGTGTGATGTGAGAGGTGTTCTCAGTTTCAGCAGACCTAAATAACACAGCATAACTACAAGCTGTAAGGTATGGTTAAATTAATTATGTGCATGCTTGACTGGAAAAACAATAAATAATAATAATAAATAGGGTTTTTTTTTCTAGACTTAAACTGAGAGTGTCTGAGTCCCAAACAGTGCTAGGAAGACTATTCCATTGTTTAGGAGCCAAATAAAAAAGAATCTACCTTCTTAACAACAGGCTGTGATTTTGGGACCATTGAACATGATGAATTATAGCAAGATAAAAGATTGTGTAAGTACTGCGGAGATAGGCCATTCAAGGCTTTGTAAGTAATTAGCAGATTTTTTTAAATTAATATGAAACCTGACATCTTGCCAAGGTAGAGACAATAAATTATATGCACAGTATGCAATCAGTATAATGCAAATACACACACACACACAAAATACAGTATTTCAAATATACACAAAATTGTTTTCCAACAGAATTCCTCCTACCTTCCTCTCCTCCCCCTGTCCTACATTGTTCAGACAAATATAGTAGATAGTGCTACCCCTCACTCATGCCATTTTTAAGCCTTAAACTGACACATTGAGTCTATAAAACAAAAAGAGTACTGTTTTGAAAGTGCCAATGAGCTACAATATTTGTAGTACATAGGCATATCAACCTACAAATGCCTTGCTTATATGACTCATTAAACTGGGATAGAAAAAGAATTTATTCAAATATTACACACTTCACCTTTAAAGCTAATTACTTTTAGAACTAACCTATCTATCTCAGTGTCCTTCTGCCTCTCTCTTTCTTATTCTCTTTTCCATCTCCAGGGCAGAATACTCTGTGGCATTAAAGATGACAAGGTCATCATCTCATACACTCACTTTCCGACATGATTTATGAACCTCTGTAGATCAGATTCCACTTTACAATACATTTATTCCCTGTGTGTGATTGACTTTCAGCTCTCTCCCAGAGGTCTGATTTCCCTTTTTCACCAATATTGGACAGAAGTAAAGAAAGTTATAATCTGCATGTATGCTTCCCATTCAGAGCTGGATCATAGTTCCCTTTTAGTCGGTCACTCTCAACGAAATGTCGATGACAGACGAATTGGGATCTCACTAGAGAGGCCAATCTACTTGAGTGTAACTAAAACGAGCCAATGAACATTGTCATGCGATAACTGTATCAGCTGTGCCATCCCGCAGCACGGGTATTTAATGAGCAGCAGGTGCATCGCATACTTCAGCTTTTCGCATTGGAGCCGAGCGTTTGTTTTCTGTTTTGAAAGCACATCTTTTCTACTAAATATTTCTACATTCAAGCTGATTTTCAAAGAAGAAGCCTCTTTTTTTTTTTTTTTTTTGTATTGGTGTTGGTGACATGTCACAACAGTGCGGTCGAGCCTCTCCCTTCTTCTGCCTGTTTGAGCGTGACATCGTAGGCTGTTCTCACAGCTGATGACGGTGCGCTGTTCAGAACACTGAATAGCTGTTATTACAGCTGGTAACATTGCACTGTTAAAAGCTCTGAAAAGCTGTCATCACAGCTGTTAAGAGGGTGCCTTTAAAGAGAGTGAGAGCACACTACAAGCTGCACTCTTCCCTGTTAGTGTTGCAGCGGCCATCTCCCTGTGTGCTTCAGCACCAAAAAAAAGAGAGCAGTCCTCTAAAAGAGATTACATGGGTGTGATTTTGCATCTTTATAAAGATGACATACCTTCCGTGTGTTTCTAGATGTGGTCGTTACCTGGTGCCGGGTGATGGTCACGATCGCTTCATCGCATGTCTGGGCATCAAACACGTGATGGGAGCTTTCATGGACGAGTCATGTACCCACTGCGGGAAGATGACCATCTCGGAGTTGCGGGCTAAACTCCAGTACCTCAAAAGTACTGGAGTCTCCACGCCTCTGCCTCGATCTAACCCTTCTAAGGGGGCTACTTCGGGCAGTAGCTTGGGTGACCTGAGGGTTACAGTGAGGACTGCTCCTTCGGGGAACCAACCCCTTAGGCCTCCTCACTCTTCCTGCGCTCTGCAGCCAGTCGAGCTGCCTGAAGAACGGGCTGGGCCATCTCAAAGGTGTGCACGAGTCGTATCCTTCAGGGCTCCCTCTGATGACCAGATGTCGATTTCTGCATCAGAGGGTGAACCAACTTTATCTGGGCATGACAATTCGGCTGCGTCACCCCCTTCGGGTGTAGTGTTGTCCAAGCCAGACCCAGAGATGACGGCTATGCTTGCCTGGGCTGCCGAGAGCGTCGGGCTCGAGTGGAATCCTCCACCGTGTCCCGAACCCTCGAGGTTGGATGATTAGTTTCTCGGAGCAGTTTGTGCTGATTCTCAGCGCCCTGCCCCGCTTCCTTTCTTCCCGGAAGTGCATGAGGAGCTCACTGGGTCTTGGACGGCACCTTTCACTGCCAGAATTAGACCTAATGTCTCCTCCACTCTCACCACTCTCAATGGTGGGGTGGTCAAGGTATACACCCGTATCTTCTCTGTGGAACGGGCAGTTGCAGTGCAACTATGTCCTAACTCCACCTGGTGGGTTGAATCGTGTCTCCTCTCCCGGGCCTTTAAGCACTCGTCGAGTCTAACCGGCAAGGCTTACCAGTCTCTGGGTCTAAGTCGTGTGATGTCCGGGTCAGGGACACCATCTCTGGCTGTGTCTGGCGGATATGCAGCATGCCAACAAGATCTGGTTCCTAAATTCCCGTCTCCCAGACCGGCCTCTTCGGTGATGCAGTCGAGAACTTTGCCCAGCAGTTTGCGGCTGCCCAGAAGCAGACAGAGGCTATCAAGAACATCCTGCCCCGGCGGTCAGCTGCTGCCAAGAAGCTGCTGGCTGCAGCACCCGCATCTGCTTGTCGCCGAGGGCGCACCCCTGCGTCCGCCCCCACTCCCACTCAGCAACAGCAGCAGCCACCACCGAAGCAGCGTAGAGGAGCCAGGCATGGGCAGTGTGCCCAGCCTGTCTAGGCCCCCCCTAAGCAAGCTGGCAAGCACAAGGGCAAGAGGCCCTGAGACGGGCGACCTGGAGATGGAAGTGACTGCTCTTCAGGAGATGGTGACCGCACCACTCCTTCCCCCGGAGGAGGACCGGGTGGAAAATCTTTTGTCTTTTGTTTTACTTCTCAGCCAGCGGTACCCACATTGTCAGAAAAAGAGCAGTTTCCTTCATCTCTGGGTCCCAGGAGGGTACGGAGAGCAGTGGACAGTGTAGAACTGGACCACTCTCATCCTCATCTGTCGCCAACGGGCAACAGTGGGCGGTTCGAGGACGTCACCAAGCCTCCTCACGTGCCCTCTGCCCAACCACAGAACTACGTAAGTGAAGCAATGCACACTCAGACCCCGCTGCAGGCCGCCTCAAAGAGAGAGCCTCCCAAGCCAGGTCCCTGTGTTCTGCCTCGCTGCCCCAATGCAGGTACACATGTGGTCCCTTTAGTCCTGCTTGCACGGTCTCTGTGAACCTGGCTAACGCTCCCCAGTCCGTCTTGCTAGCTCATTCGGACCATCAGGCTCGGCTATGCAATTCAGTTCGCCCTGCGTCCCCCCAAGCTCAGAGGCATCCAGTTCACTTCAGTAAAAGCTGCCGATGCCCATATCTAGCAAGCAAAGATCGCAGTCCTACTGGTGAAGGACACAATAGAGCTGGTCCCTCCAGCTGAAATGAAGACAGGGTTTTACAGCTCCTACTTCATTGTACCCAAGAAAGTTGGTGGGTTATGACCAATCTTGGACCTGCGAGTTTTGAACCAAGCTTTACACAAACTACTGTTTAAAATGTTGACACAGAAACGCATCTTCGAATGCATCTGTCCCTGAGATTGGTTTGCAGCGATCAACCTGAAGGACACGTATTTTCATGTCTCCTTTCTCCTTCGAAACAGGCCATTCCTGCACTTTGTGGTCGAGCATATCAGTACAAAGTCCTGCCCCAGCCCTAGCTTTGCTTTGTCCCGTACATGCATTATGAATGTACGCTGACCGAACACAAAGCTTTAAGACCTCAGACCAGTTCTTCGTCTGTTACGGAGGCCAGCAGAAAGGAAAGGCTGTCTCGAAGCAGAGAATGGCCCACTGGATAGTGGATGCCATCGCCTTGGCTTATCAAGCACAAGGCATGCCCTGCCCGCTCAGGCTGCAAGCTCACTCAACTAGAAGGGTTGCATCCTCCTTGGCGCTGGCATGTGGCGCCTCACTGACAAATATTTGCAGAGCTGCAGGCTGGGCGACACCTAACAGTTCGCAAGATTCTATAGCCTTCGTCTTGAGCAGGTCTCCTCCTGTGTTTTCAACCTCAACCAGTCCGAGACACCAAGAGGCCCCGGCCTAGTGTCGGCACTATTGCTCCAGAGAGTCCGTACGGGCAGACCCTGTTTAGTCCTCTGTCACCCCCGGCAGCCAGACATGGCAGAGAATCTGGCACCAGGCCTACAGGTGTTGTATCTATGTGAACCAGTTCTAGGCTGCGTGCCCATATGTGTGACCCTGAGAGGATCCCATATGTGTATTTTTCACGATAAAGCTTCTATGGAAACTCTATGGAAGCTCAATGGAAGCCTGTGTCTTTTAATGGTTTGCTTTTGATGCAATGCACCACTTGAGTAAATTTCAACATATAAGAACAGCAAAACATCTGACGATCTTCACCAACATATTAATCATTGTGCAAACTACTTTGTAAGTTGCAATAAGCTTTAGGTGTCTGTTAAGCCCAAAGTATATTTTACTTTTTACGCGTACGCAAGGGTCAGCGTACAATGCGCAATGTGAATTTTGTCATCAGAAGAGTATGTGCTTACTGTGCATACTTTGTACGTGCAGGTCACACGTGCATTTAAAATTTTTTGCAGTAATTAATTTATCCACAAGGTGGCAAGGTAGTCGAAGAAAACTTGCACAAATAGAACAGACTGGAATGCGTGCAAGCTACAGCGACAATGGAGGCCAATATAGATGGCAGATTGTGCAAAGAGGTTAGAAAGTAGGGGTGTGCCCGAAGCCGAATACCTTATTCGAAAAGGCACGGATAATGGCTTCACAACGAATAACGGATAACGAATAATTCTGCCGAATAATATCCGGCTGAGACTGAAACAGTCACTCCTCGTCTTTGCTGGATAACAGGTGAGCCAGGGGATCATAGTGCGATACATAAACCTCTAAAATCACTATTTAATAATATGAGTGTGAATTTTATGAATGAAATGAGCGCAAATCAAATAACCGCGTTGCTGTTGCGTCTCTCCCAAATCAGAGCTTGACAGAAGTAATATCAACTAAAATACAACATCATACACATGTTCTACTGTTCAATGTGTATATTTAATTGATGTAAACCTTGCACAATATGAATGAATAGAATTAGCACAGCACGATCTCAAATCATCGTGTCTCTGAGAAACAAACCTGCTCTCAACTACATACTAATGATCAACTACATTTTGTACTAGGTCTACTACACGTTTGCTCCTTTATCTTTTGCTGGTTTGAGAGGCACACGCACATTTAGAGAAAGTTTTTAATTCATTTAGCAGCTTGAATTCATTCAGTCGTGAATGACAATTAACCACTAAATGTTTGCCATGAAATCACTCTGCTTGGACGATCATTAATTATCATTATTTTTATTATTATTATTATTATTATTAGCTAATTTTATATTTAGAAAACTAAATAGGGGAAATAGTCTTGAAACAAATATTTTTCATGGAACATGAAATTCATGAAATTCAATTTCATGGACATGGAAATTACATAAATCAAATTTCATACATTTCCAAACTGTATAGGAACCAGTGACCATGCAGGGAAAGCTCGATATTATACACAAACCTCTAAAATCACTACGCAATGAGTGTCTAAAGTGAATGAGTGTAAATTCTATAAATGAACTGAATGCAAATCAAGTAGCCGCATTCCTGTTGCCTTTTCCATACTTTCCAGGCCTGAAAATTAGTTAAATCAATTTTCATACTTTTCCGAACTGCGTAGGAACCCTTACTGTTTTATTTTGAATATATCTTTTAAATAGCCTATTTATTTATCGGATCACGAAAGGTCCCCGAGCTGGGATTCGAACTCGTATCATCCGAAGCACAACTGCATGTAGTACATCTAGAAGCACTTCCATCGAGACTTTCGGCTCAGACAGTTAGAAGATATTTAAATAAATGTTATAATCATAATTTTTTTTTTTTTTTAGTCATACAAGGCATATTTTAGTGATGTCTGCGAAGAAAACAGATATATAGGCTGTAATAACATAGACAAAACGGTCTTCTCAAGTAATGTACGAACTTCCGGATAAATCCCCGCCCACTTCCGGTTTTATCTGAATACAGATACGAATAATTTTGGGATTGTTACAAATACAGATACAGATACAAATAGTGGCTCCGCAGCACACCCCTATTAGAAAGTACCGTAATTTGTACAACTCCAGCATGAAAGAATACAAATATTTTTACATGGGTTGTAACTGCGCATGCGGCGAACACCTGTGTATGCGTATGAGTCAAATTAAGTATATTTTGCAAGGCTGTCCGTTCGACTAAAAACAAAGTATACCCAGGGCTTAAACCTGAACACATTTCTGCTCTTGACAAAACTGCTCTCTTTCTCCTTGTCACTTGATTGTTCACTGCTGTTGGGCTATGGATCTGATAAGGTAAAGTATAAATCTCTCAGAACAAGTTAAAGTCAATATGTTTATATCAACTAACCTGCATAATACATCAGGTTGAAAGGCAAAGACATTGGAATGTAACTCTATCGCCCCCATGAGTACTGAGGTTTGTAACCACCAGACCAACACATAAGCACGTCAAGCACGTCCAGCCAGACCGCTTGTTGTCAGTGAACTGGCCAAGTGCTCGTGTCCGTGTTAAATTAAAGAAAGTCAATTTTTCCTTGATTTTTACTTGAGTTTTCAGAATTTCAACTTGATTTTTTTAATAGTCCAAAAAGAACAATAAACTTATCGCTGCAGATTGTAACTTTGGCACAATTGTCTAAAATGTAATATTACAGCACAATACATCACACATCCTCAGAAATGACATGTCATGACATGGGCCCCCAAATCTGAGTATGTATGGCCTATTGTTGGCCTGTTGTCAGGTAATTATGTCATTTGTACTTGAAAATGTATGTATTTTTCCTGAATTAAAAGTAAAAGCAGCATTAAAGTGAAATACAAATCAGAGGTTGTGTTAACCGAACATGTTCCATCATTGATGGAAAAATCTGAAGGCCGTCCGTCATTTTGACAGATTACACTGAGGCTGATGTAACTTGTAAGTGTAATTCCTACCCCTGTCCAGTTGGTGATGAGTGCGCTCCATTGTGGCAGCAGAGCGCAAATTCAGTCTCCAGAATAAAATGAAAATTATGCGTTTGATTACACATAGACAAGCACCCAGTTTTATAATAATAAAGTTATAATACTTGTACTTACATAATGAAGTTTCTAATCCAGTTCATTTGTTTTAAATTGTGGCTGTCATAAAAACTTGATGGATTCAGAGTTATTTTTTTTTGCTGACTATCAAGTTTATGTTCAACGAATCGCGACATTGTTTGCAACACTGATTGAACTGATTAAGACGTGATACAGATTTTGGTAGGCTACTGTATCTTTCAACATATTTTCTGATGTTCGCTCATGTTTATTTCGTTCTGTAAAGTAGTAAATAGGAAGGGATGATCACGTTCACTCACGATCAACTGTTCAAGATGAAAATTGAAAAGTGACTCACAGCCTTTGTTCAACTTTGTTTTCATAATATAAATAAATGCATAGCCTAGGCCCATTTGCTTATCCAGTATGTTTGTGAATAAAAATGAAAATGTGAATGAAAATAGAAGCTATTAAATGTCTTATCATTAAAATCTAAAAATTAAAATGACGGGTAATAATTGATGATGACAGAATTTTTTATGATCCTGTCCGTCAAAATGAACCCGCATTGCGCCGGGTATGTGATAGGGCCCTATATCTTATATTTAACCACTACTTAGACATCAGACCCAATGACAAATTTTAGCCTGTTAAGATCACGCTGTTCTTTGTGGGGTACATGAGTGCTGACTACCCAGTGATTGCCTGGACCTCACAACTCTAAAAACATCAGAGCAAAATTTTAAATAGGTGTAATCTTTATACATAACCTGCAGATTTTAAGTTTAAACAACTACATTTTCATCTGAAAACTCTTCAAAACTACATTCTGTGACACGACAACATTAGTATTTCTAAAATAACTATGAGTTTTCTCCTCTGCATTGCTGCTCACTAGGAAAATGCTGTCTAGAACACGCCGTGACAAACAGAACGATAAAAACGGTGAACAGTCCCAGTGCTGATACTGGTGAAATATCAGCACTCCTGGAACTCCTCTGAGCCAAAAAGATTTGAGGACCAAAATTAACTGTTGTATACAGGATATACATTTATTCAAATTTCAATTATGTAATTTGAATAGATTATAAAAGGGCATTTCACACAGAGCTTAACCTCGGGTTATTGTCATTCTAAACCCCACTTTTAACCCTGGGTAAAGGAACATTTCACACTTATAATTTAAAAGCAGTGTTAGAACAGCTTTTTACTCAGTGTTATGAAACCCTTTTCTGGAGTAGGTTTTAGCACTGCTTTTGTAGCAAACTTGTACAGTGTTAAATGATGCACTGTTTAAATGTTAAGGCTACGTGCTTAGCAACCAACAGACAATTGCGTGCCTCATATTCACGTGCTTTGAACAGTCATGGAAACACCGTTCACAGTGCACACTGACACCACAAATATGCAAATAAGGAAGATAATCCAGGGATTAGGAATGTACAGTGTGAAAAGTCAATTTATAAACACCCAGGATTAATTTTTAACCCCGGGTTAAATTATGAGCAGTGTGAAATGTGATGCAAGATAACGTCTAGGTTACGTATGTAACCCTTGTTCCCTGAAGGAGGGAATGGGGATGTTACGTCAGAACAGACTGACGAATGGGGTCTCGCCCCGAGAGCCCAATCACCTTGTTAACCATGTTACAAAACAAGCCAATGGTACGCTGAGTACCTTGGTCTGCGATATTTGCATCGCGAGCTCCACCCCTCTGTGTGGGTATATAAGGAGCAGGCTATATAACGACCTGGCTATTTCAGTGGAACAGCAATTGTGGCAAATTGTGAAAGGGAACGTCTAGGTTATGTATGTAACCCTTGTTCCCTGAAGGAGGGAACAAGGGTTACATACATAACCTAGACGTTCCCTTTCAGTCGGTCATGTTCGACGTTACTTCAGAACAGACTGATGAATGGGGTCCCTTACAAAACGCCATAATAGCTGTTGTCCAGTGACCTGCATAAGCGGTAGCACCCTGTTGTCGCGAGGAAGCACAAGCAAGGGGCTATACTTAACACAGAATACACTGGGTAGCATATTCCAGCTGGAAGTATGCCAAAGGTAGCCTGCTCGAAGGAGGTCTTACAAGCACATATGAACCGACGTATCGGTAAACATATGGAGAATCTCTGAGGTACCCAGCCCGCAGGGTGGATATATTTCAACATCAGAGCCAGCAAGAGAGGCATGCCAAGGGAAAGACACGTGCTACCGCCGGAGACTTACTGTGGAATACACACGTGGGATTACCCAGAGCGGGGAATCACAACATGTGGAGGCACCTAATCTGACACAGGGGCTGACCGAACGGGCATGCATACAAGTGCTGGAGGAACCCAGGGTTCCAACTGAGGAACTCACCTGAGAATAACGCACTCATCAAGTCCGAGGAGTGGAATGGTGCAGCAAGTGAATGACACCAAGCAGGTCCTAACTACTGGCCCAAAGGGGCGAGTACCTGAGAGGACACAGGCTCCACACGAAGATTATACAGTCTCGCAAATGTGTTAGGTGTCGCCCAGCCCGCAGCTCTACAGATGTCTGTTAGCGAGGCGACATGTGCCAGCGCCCAGGAGGAAGCCACAATTCTAGTAGAGTGGGCTCTCACCCCTAGGGGGCATGGCAGGTCTTGAGATTGATAAGCCAAGACAATAGCATCCACTATCCAGTCGGATAACCTCTACTTGGAGACAGCCTTACCCTTCTGCTGGCCGCCAAAACAAACAAAGAGCTGGTCTGAGGTCCTGAAGCACTGAGTTCTGTCTACATAAGTGCAAAGAGCACGTACTGGACAGAGCAGCACCAGGGCTGGGTCTGCCTCCTCCTAGGGCAGCGCTTGCAAGTTCACCACCTGATCTCTGAAAGGAGTAGTGGGAACTTTGGGCACATATCCAGGCCAGGGTCTCAAGATAAGAGTTAGCCGGTCCAGGCACGCTTCGTCAGCTGAAAATGCCTTTAAGTCCCCGACCCTCTTAAACGAAGCCAAAGCCGTCAGGAGTGCAGTTTTCAAGGATAAGAACTTCAGCTCTACTGACAGCAAGGGTTCGAAGGGAGCTCTCTACAGTGCAGATAAAACCACAGCGAGGTCCCAAGAGGGAACTTGTTGAGGTTGAGGCAGATTGAGCCTCCCAGCCCTTTTCAGGAACCTGATGATCAAGTCATGCTTCCCCAGAGACCGTCAATAAGATCATGGTGAGCCGCAGTGACAGCCACATAGACCTTTAGGGTGGAAGGAGACAGCCTTCAATCCAACCTTTCTTGAAGGAAGGAGAGCACCGACCCGATCGGGCATTTCCAGGGGTCTTCTTGACGAGAAGAACACCAAGTGACAAAGAGGTTACACTTCAGGGCATAAGTCAAGTCAAGTCACCTTTATTTATATAGCGCTTTTTACAATGTAGATTGTGTCAAAGCAGCTTTACATTGATAACTGGTACATTGTTTGGCTGCACAGCAGCTCTTAAAGAATAGTGTCAATGCGGGCAGATCAAAGCACTGTTGAAATCAAATGTCAAGTCAAGTGTCCCCAACTAAGCAAGCCAGAGGCGACAGCGGCAAGGAACCCAAACTCCATCAGGTGACATTAGGTGGCAGACAAGTGGCAAATTGGTGTTAAAATGGAGAAAAAAAACCTTGGGAGAAACCAGGCTTAGTCGGGGTGCCAGTTCTCCTCTGGCCAACAGTGCTTTGTTACAATTCAGGTTGCTATCATAAGTCCAATAGGATCGCAACATTAAAAGTATTTATTTCAGTTCCATCCAATTGAGGATCGTATTCATCACGCCGGTATGGACGGTTGTTGAGGAACTGTGTCGTGGCTGTCGTGTCGATGAGGCCCTCACAGTGGATGATCTAGTTGACTCAATCTCTGCTGATCCGTCAGGGCTGCGTTGTGGTCGTGTCAAGGTGCAGGTCCTTGGTCTCACCTGGATACGGCCCGGATCCGGTTGACTACGGTTAACCTCGGGATAAACAGAAAGACTAATATTAGCGTAGATGCCATTCTTCTTCTGATGTAACGAGTACATCAGGTGTTATAGGAAGTGTTCCCGGTTCCGGCTGACCTAATTTATGCAGCCTAATAATCCTTTAACGGATTTGAAAATATAAATTGGTAATGTGTTACGTGTATGCCAGGTTAAAGAGATGCGTTTTTAGTCTAGATTTAAACTGACAGAGTGTGTCTGCTTCCCGAACAATGCTAGGAAGATTGTTCCAGAGTTTAGGTGCCAAATAGGAGAAGGATCTACAGCCTGCGGTTGATTTTGATATTCTAGGTATTATCAGCTGGCCTGAATTCTGAGATCGCAATAGACGTGAAGGACTATAATGAATTAGGAGCTCGCTCAGGTACTGGGGAGCTAAACCATTTAGTGCTTTGTAAGTAATTAGCAAGATTTTAAAATCTATACGATGTTTAACCGGAAGCCAATGCAGTGTTGACAGAACTGGGCGAATATGGTCATACTTCCTGGTTCTAGTAAGAACTCTAGCTGCTGCATTTTGTACGAGCTGTAGTTTATTTATCAGGCGAGCAGAACAACCACCCAGTAGAGCGTTACAGTAATCTAGCCTTGAGGTCATGAACGCATGAACTAACTGTTCTGCATTTTTCAGTGATAGCATATGTCGTAGTTTAGATATATTTTTAAGATGGAAGAATGCGGTTTTACAGATGCTAGTAACATGGCCTTCAAATGAAAGATTGGTATCAAAGAGCACACCCAGGTTCCTAAGTGACGACGAAGACTTAACAGAGCAGCCATCAAGTGTTAGACAATATTCTAGGTTATTACGTGAAGACGTTTTTGGTCCAAAAATTAGAATCTCTGTTTTTTCTGAATTTAGTAGTAGGAAATTACCGGTCATCCAATTTTTTATATCAGCTATGCATTCCGTTAATTTTGTGAATTAGTAAGTTTCGTCAGGGCGCGAAGAAATATAGAGCTGAGTATCATCAGCGTAACAGTGAAAACTAACGCCATGCTTCCTAATGATATCTCCCAAGGGTAGCATGTACAGAGTGAACAGCAACGGTCCTAGTACTGAGCCTTGTGGTACTCCATATTGAACTTGTGATCGATATGACATGTCTTCGTTTACTACTACAAACTGATAACGGTCAGATAAGTATGATTTGAACCATGACAATGCAATTCCACTAATGCCAACATAATTTTCGAGTCTATTTAAAAGAATATTGTGATCAATAGTGTCAAATGCTGCACTAAGATCCAGTAACACTAATAGAGAGATACAACCACGATCTGATGATAAGAGCAAATCATTAGTAACTCTAATGAGAGCAGTCTCAGTACTATGGTACGGTCTAAATCCTGACTGGAAATCCTCACAGATACCATTTCTTTCTAAAAAGGAACATAGCTGTGATGATACTGCCTTTTCTAGTATTTTTGACAGAAAAGTGAGATTTGAGATCGGCCTGTAATTGACTAATTCTCTAGGATCAAGTTGTGTTTTTTTAATAAGAGGTTTAATAATAGCCAGCTTAAAAGTTTTTGGTACGTATCCTAATGATAAAGATGAATTGACGATATTGAGAAGAGGGTCTATGACCTCTGGAAGCATTTCTTTCAATAGCTTAGTTGGTATAGGGTCTAACATACATGTTGTTGATTTTGATGATTTAACAAGTTTAGACAATTCTTCCTCTCCTAAAGCAGTAAATGAATTGAATTTTTCCTCAGGGACACTACAATGCACTATCTGACACGATACTGTAGTAGACGGTTGCATGGTTATTATTTTTTCTCTAATATTATCAATCTTGCAAGTAAAGAAGTTCATAAAGTCATTACTGCTGTGCTCTTTGGAAACATCAGAAGTTGAAGCTTTATTTCTTGTTAATTTAGCCACTGTATCAAATAAATACCTAGGGTTGTGTTTATTTTCTTCTAAGAGTTTTGAAAAATAGGCAGATCTAGCAGATTTTAAGGCCTTTCTGTACTCAATCATTCTCTCTCTCCACGAAAAACGAAATACTTCTAGTTTTGATTTCTTCCAGCTGCGCTCCATTTTTCTGGCTGCTAACTTTAGGGCCCGAGTGTGCTCATTGTACCATGGCATTGGATTAATTTCCTTAATCTTTTTTAAAGAAGGAGCAACTGAGTCTAATGTGCTGGAAAAGACAGAGGCAATAGTTTCTGTTGCAACATCGAGGTCTTCTAAGCTGTCTGGTATGCTAAGGCGATGAAAATGATCAGGAAGATTATTTATAAAGCAATCTTTAGTGGTAGAAGTGATGGTTCTACCATATTTATGGCATGGAGGTAGTTTAGCCGCCTTGACTAAATGTAGTATACACGAGACTAGATAATGATCTGAGATGTCGTCACTCTGCTGCAGAATTTCAACAGCATCAATATCGATTCCATGTGATAATATTAGATCTAAAGTATGATTACGACAATGAGTGGGTCCTGACACATGTTGTCTAACACCAATAGAGTTTAGAATATCTGCAAATGCCAATCCTAATGCGTCTTTTTTATTATCTACATGAATATTAAAATCACCAACAACAAGGACTTTATCTGCAGCTAGTACTAACTCTGATAGAAAGTCAGCAAATTCTTTGATAAAGTCTGTATTGTGTCCTGGTGGCCTGTATACAGTAGCCAGCACAAATGTCAGCTTACATAATGTTACATAAAGTACCATAGTTTCGAAGGAATTATATTTGAAAGACTTCTGACTAATACTGTAAATATTACTATAGATTACAGCAACACCTCCCCCTTTGCCTTTCTGACGGGCATTGTGTCGATAATCATAACCTTGAGGACTAGACTCATTTAAAGTAATGTAATCGTCCGGTTTTAGCCAAGTTTCTGTCAAACACAGCACATCTAGATTATTATCTTTGATAATATCATTAACAATAAGTGATTTTGAAGAAAGGGATCTAATATTTAACAACCCGAGTTTTATCATTTGTTTAGCATTATTATCTCTATTTTTTATTTGTTGAACATCAATTAAATTTTTACCATTAAATGTGTTTGGAAGTTTTTTGTTTTTACTAATTCGGGGTACAGACACAGTCTCTATTTGAAAATATCTAGGTGTAAGAGTTTCTATGTGTTGAGAGTTATCTGAATTTTCTGACTTCTGTAACGTGAGGCAGCTAGCAGACGGTCGGTTTAGCCAGTCTGTCTGCTTTCTGACCTGGGCCCCAGTTTGTCATGTTTCAGTTCTAAGACTATGTGCCATATTACTAGAGAGAAGAGCAGCACCATCCCGGGAGGGATGAATACCATCTCTTTTTAACAGGTCAGGTCTGCCCCAAAAACTTTTCCAATTGTCTATGAAACCTATATTATTTTGCGGACACCACTTAGACAGCCAGCCATTGAGTGATGATAATCTGCTAACTATCTCATCACTCCGACGAACAGGAAGGGGGCCAGAGCAAATTACTTCTCCTGACATTGTACTTGTGAGTTCACACACCTCTTTAATGTTAATTTTAGTAATCTCCGACTGGCGAAGTCGAACATCATTAGTGCCGACGTGAATAATAATCTTAGAGTATTTACGATTAGCATTAGCCAGCACTTTTAAATTTGCTTTGATGTCAGGTGCTCTGGCTCCCGGCAAACATGTGACTATGGTGGCTGGTGTCTCTATTTTCACGTTCCGTGTAATAGAATCGCCAATAACTAGGGCACTTTCAACAGGATTCTCAGTGGGTGTATCACTGAGTGGGGAGAACCTGTTTGATGTTCTTATTGGAACGGAAGAGTGGTGTTTTCCGCGGCTAGGCCGCCTCACCGTTACCCAAGTGCCCTGCTGCGCGGGCTCTATAGCCGGAACCGAACAATGTACAGAGTTCACTAAGCTAGTCGCATCCAAAACAGTATCTGAAGCCCTTGCATTCTTACTATCCTCGATTAAAGTTTGGATGCTAATTCTGAGATTCTCTCTGTCAGCCTGACTATTTCCCTACATTTATGACATGTAAATCCCTCGTCGCTGACAGAGAGAGCTATGGTAAACATGTGGCAAATGGAACAGGTAGCAATGCTGGGAGAGGATGACATGACTCACCGTGTTTGTAGACTGATCCGACTTACCACAGCTGTTTGAAGAACGCGTTGAAAAAGGCGTGTCTGGTAGACAAGGCTCTAGCTGAAGTGATGGTAGCTACCACCTGAGGTGCCAAGGTACCTAAACCTTCCGCGACCCGTCCAGAACCCACACGTGTAGTTTCCAAAGATCGGGACGTGGGTGCCAGAGGGGGCCCCGTCTCTGAGAAAGAAGGTCCTTCCTCAGCTGTCGCGAGGAGAACAAGATTTGAAAACCAGGTCTGGCCGGGCCAATAAGGCGCAACCAAGAGGACCTGTTCCTCGTTCTCCAAGATCTTGCACAGTGTCTGTGCCAGAAGGCTCACTGGGGAAACGCATACTACGGCCAGCTGTGTGCCAGAGTGTCTGTGCCGAGAGGGCCCTCGGTCAGAGAGTAAAACAACTGGCAATGGGAATTAACTGGAGAGGCAAACAGGTCTACCTGAGCATCTCCGAAGTGTTCCCAAATCAGCTGAACCGACTGGGGATGGAGTCTCCACTCCAGGCTGCAAGATTGAGCCTGCCCAGGATATGAATGGCACGAAGTGACCTCAGATGTTTCTGACTCCATAAAAGGAGATGGCGGGCGAGTTGCGACATGTGACAGGAGCGTAGACCACCCTGACGGATGATGTAAGCTACGGTCACAGTGTTGTCTGTATGGACCAGAACGTGCTTGTCTCTCAGCAGGGCCTTGAAGCGGTGCAGAGCAAGCCGAACTGCTAGCAACTTGAGGCAATTGACATGCCACTGAAGTCGGGGTCCTGTCTAGGAACCGGACGCAGCATGTTCGTTGCACATGCACCCCAGCCCGTGGCAGAGGCATCTGTTGACACAACAACATGCCTGGACACCGGTTCTAGGGGAATACCAGCCTGTAGAAATGAGAGGTCCAGCCACGGGGTGAAGGTTTGACAGCAAGCCGGAATGATGGTCACTCGGAGCGTGCCCTGTTGCCATGCCCATCTCGGGACTTGGCTGTGAAGACAGTGCTGAAGCGGTCTTGTATGAAGCAATCCCAATGGAATAACTGCCGCTGCGGACGCCATATGCCCCAGGAGCCTCTGAAATAATTTCAATGGAACCGCTCTCTTATCTTTGAATTGAGTCAGGCAGTTGAGCAGTGACTACGCGCGCTCGCTCGTAAGCTGCACGAACATGGTGACAGAATCTATTTCCATACCGAGAAAAGAGATCCTCTGCACAGGGGAGAGTTTGCTCTTTTCCCAGTTGACCCGAAGGCCCAGACGGGCGAGGTGTCTGAGCACCAGATCCCTGTGCTCGCACAACTGTTCTCGAGAGTGGGCCAGAATCAGCCAGTCGTCGAGGTAGTTGAGGATACGGACACCTTGTTCCATGACAGGAGCCAGAGCTCCCTCCGCAACCTTCGTAAAGATGCGGGGAGACAGGGCCAACCCGAATGGGAGAACCTTGTACTGATATGCCTGCCCTTCGAAAGCAAACCGAAGAAACGGTCTGTGTCGAGGAAGAATGGAGACATGAAAGTATGCATCCTTCAGGTCTATTGCTGCAAACCAATCCATAGGACGAATGCATACGAAAACGTGTTTGGGCGTTAACATCTTGAACGGGAGTCTGTGAAGTGCTCGGTTCAAGGCACGCAAGTCTAGGATTGGTTGTAACCCACCTGTTTTCTTGGGTACTATGAAGTATGGGCTGTAGAAACCCGGACTTCATGTCGGCTGGAGGGACCAGCTCTATCGCGCCCTTCGCCAGAAGGGTCGCGACCTCCGTGCACATGACAGGAGCATCCTTGCCCACTATAGTGCCTATACACTATAGTTAGCCCCCAGGAACCAATCATCCAGCCTCGAACACTCGGGACAGGGTGGAAGAGCTGCCGTCAGCTCATGATCAGACTCAGACAACGCTGGCGTCCCAAGGGGAGGCAACGCAGCTGAACGCATCTCCCGAGGACTCAAGCCCGCCTCGTGATGCTGCGATCGACATCTGGTCGTCCTCTGGAGCCCCGAAAGAGACGCTGGGTCCCTGAAGAAGAGGCCCAGGAATCTCAGCCAGAAGCTCCACCGGCTGCGGTGTTTGTGAGGGGGGTGTGGCCCATAGAGGCTGACTCGTCGGGGAAGCCCACACCGTAACCCTTAGATCACCCTGGCCACCAGCCAAAGTAGTCCTCTCACGAGAAGAGGAACTAGATTGGGGTGTGGCAGAGGGAACTCTATACTGTTTCAAGTAATCGAGTCTCGATCTCAACATCGCAATGGTCATGTTCCCACAGTGAGAACATGAACCATTCACAAATGCTGCCTCAGCATGCTGAAAGCCCAAACACGTGAGGCAGCGATCATGGCCGTCAAGAGGGGCCATATAATGACCGCACCCAGAAACACACGGGCAGTATGACATCTTTAAAAAGACGCAAACACAACCCGTAAGCTCTTTTAGAGAGAGAAATTGCTCTTTAAGAGGCGCTGAAGCGCTCAGGGGAACGCCAAGCAGGAAGCAGGAACTCGACGAACCACTGAAATACGCCATCACACCAACATCAACTGAAGACGCGTTGTATGTAAACACTTGGTGAATCAAGCAGAGAGATGTGCTCGGCTCCGAAACGAAAGCTTGAATGCGAGTTGCTCGCGCTGCTCCTTATATACACACACACAGAGGGGTGGAGCTTGTGATGCAAATATCACAGACCAAGGTACTCAGCGTACCATTGGCTTGTTTTGTTAACACTCGAAGGTGATTGGGTTCTCTGGGAGAGACCCCATTCGTCAGTCTGTGCCAATGCAGTTGGGGTCCCGTCCAAACATCCGAAACTGCATGCCCGTTGTACGTGGTACCCCAGCCGGTGGAGGAGGCATCCATGAAGATAACAGCATGCCTGAACACTTGTACTAGGGGGACTCCTGCCTGTAGAAACACAGGGTCCAACCATGGGCTGAAGGTGGCAACAGGCCGGGGTGATTGTCACCCGGTGCATGCCACCATGCCATGCACATCTCATGACTCGGCCGTCAAGCCAGTGATAAAGCGGCCTCATATGAAGCAATCCGAGCAGCGTTACTGCGGATGCCATATGCCCCAGGAGCCTCTGAAATAATTTCAGTGTACTGCTCTTGAGTGAATTCAAGCAGTTCAACACTAAGCGAACACGTTCCTCTGTGAGACGTGCTGTCTGGTTGACCGAGTCCAGCTCCATACTGAGAAAAGAGATCCTTTGCACAGGGGAGAGTTTGCTCTTTTCCCTGTTGGCCTGAAGCCCCAACTGGCTGAGGTGTCTGAGCACCATGTCCCTGTGTTCGCACAACTGCTCTCGTGACTGGCATGAGCGAGTCGTCGAGATAGTTGAGGATGTGAATGCCGTGTTCTCTCAGGGGAACAAGGGCTGCCTCCGCGTCCTTCGTAAAGGTGTGAGGTGACAGCCCGAAGGGGGGGATTTTGTACCGATATGCCCGCTCTTTGGACGCAAAGCGTAGAAATGGTCTGTGTCGAGGGAGAATTGAGACATGAAAGTATGCGTCCTTCAGGTCGATTGCTGCAAACCAATTTCGGGGACGAATGCAAAATGAAAATGCGTTTCTGCATTCGCATTTTGAATGGGAGCT
The DNA here is from genome assembly GCF_019924925.1 of Ctenopharyngodon idella. Classification (NCBI taxonomy): domain Eukaryota; kingdom Metazoa; phylum Chordata; class Actinopteri; order Cypriniformes; family Xenocyprididae; genus Ctenopharyngodon; species Ctenopharyngodon idella. The sequence continues at coordinate 10,829,325 of NC_067237.1, forward strand.
TGTGAAGGGCCCAATGCAAAACTTGTAGGTCCAAGATCGGCCGCAACCACTTGAGCCCAACTCTCTCTGCAACCCGGGAAAGCATAGCCGTTTCAACGCAGCTGAGTCTTCATCCCTGGAGGACTCAATCTCACCCTCTGATGCAGCGTCTCAACATCTGATTGTCCAGCGGAGCCCCAAATGAAACTACTGGTCCCCCATGGGGAAGACCAGTGCATGCTCATCCGGAAGCTCCACAGTTTGTGATGTGCTAGAGGAGTGAGGGGCCCACGGAGACGTGTTTGGAGGGTTATCATTCACTGTGATCCTCAGGTCACCCTGGCTATTCACCAAAGTAGCCGTCTTCAGATTATCGGAAGAGGAGTTAGATCAGGGTATAGGTAAGGAGACTCCACCTCGTTTGAGGAATTGGAGTCTTGACCGCATCATCGTGATGGTCATCTTCCCGCAGTAGGTACATGACTCATCCACGAACGCAACCTCAGCATGCTTGATGCCCAGACATGTGAAGCAACGATCATGACTGTCATTCGGTGCCAGGAAATGACTGCATCCAGAAATGCACGGGGTGAATGACATCTTTAGAAAGATGCAGCATCACACCCATGTTTTGCTCTTTTAGGGAAATAAGCTCTCTTATAGTGCTGAAGCGCACAAGGGAAATGGCAGTACACTGTAGCATCTGGACCAGACACACAATTATTCATTTTATTTAATGAATAATCCAGAAACTCTCCCTCACAAGTTCTGCTAACCCATCCCCCACAACTGCAACACACAGGCAGAATAGGTGTCCTGTTCCTGTTTTATTGCTGTCAGGAATATGCAGAGACTTGTGACTCTGATTTAATTCTTTTTGAAGAAGCACAAATAAACCCTTTCAATCCTATATATATTCTATATATAACCATGTGAGAAATGTATAAACGTGTATCCAATTTTCCCCTCTCATGATTTTCCTTTTACAGGGTTTGGCCTATGTATTAATTCTTTCTTTTGAACTCCTGTGTATAAATGTTTCAGAGTTGCATACTACTGTGATGTTAACTAAAATCACATGGGTAGCATGTTTGGTATCAATGGACTCCAACTTTTGTTTCCCATTTGGTAATTTATGTTACATGCTGCTAACTCTGTGGCACATTAGTATTACAAGAATCTTTAATAGTTTCTTCTACATCTGTAACCAATTCAGTTACATGCACATGATCTGCTTAAGACAAAGATCGTAAACTTTCCTGTCAGAAGCTCAAGTATGATTGGCCACTGACTGAGAGGAGGAATGGCCAGCACCGGACCTTAAAAGCCAGCGCACAATACTCCTCCCTCTCTCTCTTGCTTCAACGGACTGACGCCCTGCAGGGCGACCTCTTCAGGTCAAGGCCTGTGGGCCTGTCCTGCACCCCCAGCCATGTGCTTGACTAGGAGAGAAAGAACTCTTTCCTGCTACAAGAGTCAAATTAACAGCTTAAGTTGTTTCATATTTCTTCATCCAACACAGAAGATATTGATTACGACTTTGGACCAAACCATCAAGGATTTCTCCTCAGCCTGCAGATCTGATGCTCCTCAACAGCTAAAGGCATTTTGCAAGTATCGTACATTTGAACGCTAAACAGCGATTTAGCATTAATTTGTGAACCACCTTTGTTAGCAAAGGTGCTTTATTACTGAGAACACTGATGGTCCTTTTCCAGCTTCCAGCCTTCTCCCTAGCTCCTCCTTTTTCCCACTTCCGGTTTCACTCTATCATTTATCCTTTTAACCATGTACGTGTGACTGTTGTAAATGTATGAATGTGTTTGTTAGTTTAGTTATGTGTTCGTGATTTAGTTAATAAAACTTATACATATACATACACAATACATATTTGGTTCTCTCTGTCTGCAATATATTGCCTCTTAAATGATCAGTTCTTATTACCAGCTCTGTAAATGCTTATTACAAAGCACTGTAAATGCTAAGAAAGAATTATTTTTCTGTGGCCATGAAAAATACCATTCTCTTAGAATTAATTAATAATCAATAGTGAGTGTTCACAGGATGAACTGATTTATTGATTGTAATTTTAATGTAGCTACATCAAGTTAATCTGATTAACTGATTCAAATATTCATAATTGACCATAATTAATAATCATAATGAGTTATGGATAATTAATAATATTCCCCCTTTGAGTTAATTCGCTACAACGCAAACTGGCAGGAAATAGTGCAGCCTGCAGTGTGCACTTACTCTCATTTAAGGTGCAACTATACTCTTTGTCAGCTGTATGAACAGCAACAAGCTCTTTCTCAATGCTCCATAAACAGCAGGAAATCCTGAGAGATCACAACCACTGCTGCATTGCCGTCACACCAACACCGGTAAAAGAGGCTTCTTCTTGAAGAACAGACTTATATAATTACTCTCAGATGACTTGCAGTGCAGAAACAATTGAAGCGCTCGGCTCCAAAGCGAAAAGCTGAATGTGCGTTGCTCCCGCTTCTGCATTTATACCCGTGCTGCGGAGTGGAGTGCGCGATGCAAATCTCGCAAGCTAATGTGCATTGGCTCGTTTAGTTTACACTCAAAAGTGATAGGGCTCTTAGGTGAGATCCCATTTCGTCAGTCCTTTCTGACATGATGTTGAATGTGGCTGACCGAAAGGGAACAATATTAATCACCATTGTAAATATGTTTTAGAAAGTGTTAACATGCAGGGGGACAGCCATTTGTAGTGGTGTTCGAAGCCATTGTGGACGTTATTCTTGAGTGCGCTCATTCAATCCAACAATGCAAAAAAAAAAAAAAAAAAATTATATATATATATATATATATATATATATATATACACACATACATATATATACAGTCAAAGAAAAAAATATTCAGACACTATATATATATATATATATATATTTTTTTTTTTTTTTTACTAGTGGGTACAAGACACTATAGTTAATTTATGTAAGTGAGGATAGCAAAATAAAGTAAACTGTGACATATTATACCCAAAAAATTCTTCATACAGTGGACTACCAGTAAAATTGCTAAAAAAAAAAAATTTGGGACCAAAAATTATTCAGACACTTTGACCTGACCATGTTTTGCTTAAGTATTATCTGACATAATTAAGATTATTTTTTACATTACATGATGAAATCAAATTTGCTCTATAATTATCTGAATTTAAATTAAATCCTAATTTACATTAGTGTTGGCAGGAACAATTGGCTCATTGCATCTATTTCTGTGCTTAATGGCCCCAGTTTGTGTAAATGGTCTGTTTGAGGGGCTGTGACAATAGCCAGCAGCCAGCAGCTAGTGTTTGGACAAGATCATGGATATTCCAGTGGCTTTTTGCCAGAACTTTGAATCAGTGGTGTTGTTCAGATGGGGCTGCCATGAACTATGAATACAGACACCTGATAAACACAGGGCCATAACCATTTTCACTTCAACCTAAAGGTTTTCCTGTGGAGCTTTCCACTCCCTCCTCCCTCTTCCATCCACAGTTTAATTGTTAGTGTAACTGATTGATTTATTGCTTCAGTAGCCAAATTGAAATTTTCCTATAAAATGCCATCTGTCTCTCTTCCAAAACTCCTTGTCATTTGGAACTTCAGTCTTTAATCGGATTGAGTTGTTAATTTCATTTTGCAATAAACTAAGCATGATATTCCCAATACTGTTAACTGTAATCAAATCAAAACAGCTTTGTATGCCTGTATAGATATTAGGCAGGAGATGACAATTTTGTTCTTTCTGTTTGGAAAACACACACACACTGAATGAGAATAAGTGCAGTTTTGGGCTAGAGGACAGGTCTGAGCAAATGGATGGATTTGTGTGTTAATGCACGGCTGCGCTGGGAGAGTAATGAGGTGTAGCATATCAGACTAAGTGGCTAATGGGCTGTGAAGTCATTAGTGCAGTGCCGCCCACTCACTTTCTCTCTGCTTCGCTCTCTTTCATTGCCTGTCATACTGTCCCCACATATTTGCTAGTTTTGTGTTTTTGTGTATCTGTCCTCTGTCATATGATACACTAATACAGTCACTGTAAAATGCATTTATATCACATGTTAGGGTGAATCTCATGAAACCTTTCCATATTCAGGTCAAATGTCTTCTTCTGTTCATTTTGGTGTGAAATGTGACACTATGGCTACATTCACACTGTCAGTGCAAATCCAACTATTTGTGTATCCGATTGTAATCTGATCTAAAATTATTGATGTCCACATTGTGTATCGCAAATGTTCAGATCCGATTTGTGTGTCTGTGTCGCTCTTTCATTTTCCGGAATATCTGCATTGGTTTCTATCACAATAACATTGCGTTGATAGGTATACGCCTAAAACAACAACAAGAACAAACGCAACATGGAGGGGTTTGCATTACAGATGTCTTATTTAAAATATGACATGAGTTGTTTAAGATCTAACCATGTGCAAATGCAGCCAAGCTCCTCCTCCTCATTTGTCAGCTCCTGCATCAGTATCACACTTATGCGTCGTGATGCTCACGTGTACAGCTTTGGTCAATACTGAGCCAGCGTTTGGACGTAAACACGGGAAGTGCTGAACTGCATTCACTAAGTCAACTGCGTAAGACAACAGTACAAATTGTTAAATAAAGTCTTTATTTTTGTTTTGTTTTTGTGCACAAAAAGTATTCTCGTCACTTCATAACATTAAGGTTGAACCACTGTAGTGACGTTGACTATTTTAATGATGATTTTACTACCTTTCTAGACCTCAAAAGGTGCAATGACGTTGCTGCCTATGTGTGATTCAGATACCCTCTGATTTTATCAAAAAATATCTTAATTTGTGTTCCGAAGATGAACGAAGGTCTTACGGGTATGGAACAACATGAGAGTGAGTACTTAATGACAGAAATTTCATTTAATCAGTTAAAACTCTCCAGCTATTATGGTATGCAGGCACAGACAGAGCAGTGGCTTGGATCCAGGGCAGCAATCTTAATTTATTAAAGCAAAGATCTCAAGAAAATCACAAATGTAGAGCACCATAACATAGACAATAACTGACAAGTAACTGAACCCAACAGAGGGTATGATGCTGCATTTAAGCCACGCCGTAATTATCGTAAATTTATGTTGCTCTCCGGCACAAAGATAAGTTTGTGTTTCCTGTTTCTAAAGCGCCATTCATGCGTTCCAGTGAAAGTCTGCATCATCTGTTAAACCCAAAGATTCTATTCGTGATCTGGTGCTAGCTTTCACACACACAGAAGAGGACAGACAGGTGAGTAAGTTTCAACAGGTTTTATTAAGCAGAGTATGGAGCAGTACGGGCAGCACAGGCGAGTCTGTAAAAGCAGAGAGTCTGATGGTGACTTAGCTGGTTGGTAATTCTTGTGTTTGTAATCAGTTGCAGATCTGGATATGGTGGCTGGTGAGTAGGATGATGAATGGTGAAGGACAGAAGATGAAGGATGGATGGCAGAAGATGGATGACAGAAGACTAGATACTCAGGAATTGCAGGTAAGGTACTCAGGTGAGTAGTCAGGTAGGTCGCTGCGTACTTGTGGTAAGGTCGAGGCCAGACAATAGCCGTTTCTCAATATGCGTTCTTGTCTGTACTTTTGTTCTTGTGGACATGTGAAACGTCATCACACGCTGCCCAAGTACTGTTTCAATTCAAAGTTCTAATCTAGCCAAGTACAGTTCAAATCCCCGGATGTGTTCTTGATCTGCCCCTTTTATCGAAGATGCATCGAGAGGTGACTTGTGCGGACTTGAGACAGCCAGGTATCCCAGAATGCATCTCGCACTAACCAGAAAGCGCCAATAGTAAAGAAGAAAACCTGCGTAATTTAAACATTCTACTGTTGTTATGTCATGATATGTAGTTTTAAGAGTTTTTCATGTGAGAATGTATTGGTTTAAAGCTCAAATCTGTGGTTTATTGATAAAGATTTTATTAGAAAATTTGATCTGACGTTTTCAGAGTTGTGAGATCCAGACGATCACCGGGCGCCCAGCGCTCATGTACCTAGCCAAGAACAGCCTTACCCAGCTAGTCCTTCTGACGTTTGCCGCTGGCTCTGATGTCTCTGTAGTGGTTAAACAAGATACAATTTGTCTTTTGTATTTCTAACGGGTGGTCTTTGGTCTCATGAATCTATAATTAAAAAAAAATATTGTGCGTTTTGCAAAATAAAGAAAACGTCTCAGGTTACACATGTAACCATGGTTCCCTGACAACAGGGAACAAGACACTGCGTCCTAACGCATATGGGGAACGCCTCAGCGGGAACCGGTGTCTGAAACGCTATCAAATCATGGCAATCGTATTGGCCGGCGACAGCCTATGACATCACTACTAGTGCAACCCGAACGCACATAAGGAGCACCTAGAGAACAAGTCATCCACTTATCATCTGAAGGGACTGTTCAGCAGGCAGCCCCGAGGCATGGCAGGGAGACGCAGTGTCTCGTTCCCTATTCTCAGGGAACCATGGTTACATGCGTAACCTGAGACGTTCCCTTTCGAAAGGGAACTCGCACTGTCTTAACGCATATGGGGAACGAAATACCCAAGCTGCCATGCTGAGGGGAGTGCATGCCAAAGAATGGCTGTGACAAGTATCAGAAAACAATTTCAACTGAAATGCCAAAAAAAACACTCCTCCTAAGGGTCGCAAAGGCTGTCAGTGACAGCATTCCCTACGGCCACCACCCAAGCTACAAGCTTTAGCCTAACAACTCTAAAGAAAGGAGGCCGGCTCACACAACACTCAGGGGAACTGACCACCTGGAGCTCAATGGAGCGGTGGCTTCAACAAAACGACTCTCCAAGTGAGAGGAAACTAACACACTCACCACAGGGAATGTCAAGGTGGCCTTAACAGGCCATCACTTGAGGACATCAACTACCTGGAGCTCAGTGGTGCAGAGGCTTCAATAAAAACTATCTAAATGAGAGGAAGCCAACATACTCATCATAGGGTGATTGTCAAGGTGGCCTTGCAGTAGGCCAACGTCAAAGACCTCAACTACCTAGAGCTCAAATGGAGCGGCAGCCTCGAATAGAGACTCTCAAATAAGAGGAAGCCAGCTCATTCATCACAGAGTGATGCCAAGAGTGGCCCAGAGAGGGCCAACACCTACCGTCGTGATCTATCTGGAGCTCGGGGGAGCGGAGGCTTCAGCACATCGCCTTCTACTCTCTAAGCGAGAGAAAACTGCTTCACTCGACCTAGGGAAGGTATCAGGGGGGCCTAACAAAGGCCAAACACCTCAAATCGTGATATTACCTGGAGCTCAGCAGAGCGGTGGCTTCAACAAACCAGAAGGATTATCAGGGCGGTCCTGGAGGACCGAACACCTGGCATATCAACTATCTGAAGCTCAGATGAGCAGTGGCCTAGAAAACCAACTCTCAGATCGAGAGGAGGCCATGCCATTCACTACAGGTGATATTTCATTCTTAATGCTACCCGCTATTAAGACCTCACAAAGAAAAGAGGTACATAGTAAGGGTACCACGATAACCTTCCCTAATAATGGGAGCTCCATGGCCCCAGTTTAAATGCCCCAATACATAAAACATAGAATAAACATCCCCTTATTCCTTTCTATAAAGAGCTGAGGTCATTAAATTTGTAATGGCTCTCACAGAGGGAGAGGTAAACTAAAAGCTCAACCTGAGAATTCAAAGAGAAGAGGCCTGAATGTAAATGTGGCCTGCCATATTCTGCAGTCTGAAAGGATGCGCTCACTAACAAGCTCTGTGCCGGATCCACAGACGGGTTCAAAAGATGGAACCAACACATCATTCGTCCAGCCTCAGGCCTGGTGTGAAGCGCCTGAGATATGAAATAATAAAAGCCCCCTATTATTCATTTCTATAGGGAGCTGAGGTCACTAAATATAAAATGGTTCTCAAGCCAGAAAAGGCAACCTGCAAAGCTCAACCTGTAACTACAGTAAATGGAGACCTTAATGTAGATGAGGCCTGTCATACTGCTGTAAGCTGAAAGGATGCACTCAATACCAAGTCCTTATGCCGGACCAACAGAAGGGTTAATAATAATGGAACAAATCACAAAATCACAGGAAACACTCACAATGCGTGCCGACAGAACTCTCAAGCACTGGGCATGCATGCTCTAACAAAGACGCACAAGTCAAGTGTGTTACCAGGTAACTATACATGGATGTGCACACTGACTGAAACGTCTGTAAACAGCCGTTCTTACCTTTGAATAGCGCTTCAAACAAAACAGTCCCTGAAAGACGAAAGAGTGGATGACTTGTTCTCTAGGCGCTCCTTATGTGCGTTCAGGTCGCACTAGTAGTGACGTCATAGGCTGTCGCCGGCCAATACGATTGCCGTGATTTGATAGCGTTTCAGACACCAGTTCCCGCTGAGGTGTTCCCCATATGCGTTAAGATGCAGTGCAAGTTCCCTTTCGAAAGGGAACTAACATGATGCATGAGCTGCAGTCTCTCTCTGAATGAAGTCCAATCTGATAGTCCTCAGAAAATGAACTGTAACTTTTGGCTCGTTTCCACTGAGCAGTACGGTTCGGTTCAGTACGGTACGCAATTTTTGCCGTTTCCATTGTCAAAAGTTTTGAATGGTACCCTAATTCCGAACCGTACTGTACCACTTTTTTGGGACCCTTCCGTTGGGGTACCAAGCACTATAGTACAGTACCAAAAGGGTGGAGCTACACACTGCACAACGTTGATTGGTTGACAGAGAATCGTCACTTGTGCGTGCTACAAAGGGAATGACAACACAAGAAGCGCCACACAAATGTGGTTCAGGCAACGTGTGCATTGATTATCTTCACTTCATGTAGGCTATATAACAAAACAAAATATAGAACACAACCCTGCCTCTTTTCGTTTTCACTTAAAAAATATGAAACCTATTAATGTGTGGTTCAGGCAATATGTGCATGTTCTCTGATTATCTTCACTGTATATGTAGCCTACAGGTAGCCTATAATAAAATGAAATAAGACAAAACAACCTTTTCTTTTTGTTAAAAGTCAGTTTTTTTAATTATCAATAATAACCATTATAAAAGTATAAGTATAAAGTATGAGAAGCTATACAATAAGAAATAAAGACAAGATGAATGATATCTCGTTTTTAACCACTACAGAGACATCTGAGCCAGCGGCAAATGTCAGAAGGACTAGCCAAAGTACAGCTGTTCGCGGCTGGGTACATTAGCACTGAGCACCCCACAACGTCAGATCAAATTTTCAAATAGGCGCTATCTTTATAAATAAACCACAGATTTGAGCTTTAAACAACTACATTCTCGCCTGAAAAACTTTTAAAACTACATTTCATGACACAATAAAGTAGTTTTTAAATTACGCGGGTTTTCTCCTCCGCTTCTCCGCTATTGACGCTTGCTGAGATCTCTCACACAAGATCTCTCACAAAAAAAGACACCATGCAACAAAACTATAAAGTTACTACTCTGAAGAAAAGGTTATAAAAACGCTATTTGCTCAAATGCCTCTCCACTCATCATTAAGCCCTTCTTCCATACTGGGGGATATGACCCAGGTCACTGAAAGTTGACTCCGGGTGCCAGAAACTCATATTACTAAGCTTATAAACTGTATTTATTATGTCTTGAGAATTCATTATTTTAATTCTTTCATGTTTACTATCATTTTAACCCTCTGGGGTCTGAGGTGTTTTCTGGGCCCTGAGATGTTTTGATTACACTGACTACACTGTCTAATTACACTGTATTCAGCACAAACTCTGCTATAATAATATGTGAGAAGCATGTATGTAAAAGTTTGTAGTTTTGAGAAAATTCTGTTTATGCATGGTTTGTGAAAAACATTAAGTCACTGAAATAAGGACATACAGTTGTGCTCATAATTATTGGCACCTTTGGTAAATATGAACAAAGATGACTGTAAAAATGAATCTGCATTGTTTATCCTTTTAATCTTTAATTCATAAAATTAGCAAAAATCTAACCTTTCATTGAAGGAAAAGAATAGAAAGTGGGGGGAAAATCACATTATGAAAAAAAAAAAAAAATTCTCCAAAACATGTTGGCCACAGTTATTGGCACCCCTAGATTTTTTTATGAGTAAAATATCTCTGAAGTATATTCCCATTTATATTTACATTTGTTTAGCACACCAGGGTGATCATGAGCATAAAACTGTCCAGCCATGACTTCTTGTTCCACAGGAGTGTAAACACGAGGAAACATAAATGCCAAATTCCCGTAATCATTCATCACAATGGGTAAAACCAAAGAATATAGTACTGATGTGCAGCAAAAGATTGTTGAGCTTCACAAAATAGAAAGTGGCTGTAAGAAAATAGCTAAAGCATTGAAAATCCCTATTTCAACTATCAGGGCAGAAATTAAGAAGTTCCAATAAACTAAAGATGTTACAAATCTGCCTGGAAGAGGATGTGTGTCTATATCGTCATAATGCACGGTGAGGAGGAGAGTTTGAGTGGCCAAAGACTCTCCAAGGATCACAGCTGGAGAATTGCAGAGATTAGTTGAGCCTTGAGTCTCAGAAAGCCTAAAAAAAAAAAAAAATCAAACAGCACCTACATCCCCACAAGTTGTTTGACAGGGTTTCAAGAAAAATCCTCTGCTCTCATCCAGACACAATCTCCAGCATATTCAGTTATCAGACAAGACTGGAACTTTAAACGGGACTGGCTTCTATGGTCAGATGAAACTAAAAGAAAAAAAAAAAAAAGCTTTTTGGCAGCGAACCCACCAGATGGGTTTGGTGCACACAGGGATAAAAAGTACCCATGCCCACGGTTCAATATACTGCTGGATCTTTAATGTTGGGGGCCTATTTTTCCGCTACAGGTCCTGGACATCATGTTCAGATACATGGTATCATGGATTCTATCAAATACCAACAGATAAAAAAAAAAAAAAAAAACCTGACCGCTTCTGCTAGAAATCCTATAATGGGCTGTGGTTGGATCATCCATCAGGACAATGATCCAAAACCAACACAAAAATGTGTCACTGAGCACAAAATGAAGCTTCTGCCATGGTTGTCCCAGTCCCCTGACCAGAATCCTAAAGAAAATGAGTGCAGTGAACTGAAGAGAAGAAGTGCCAACATGGGGCTGGGAATCTGAGGATGTGTAGAGATTCTGTATGAAGGAATGATCTCTTATCTCTTGTCAAGTGTTCTCCAAACTCATCAGGCATTATAGATGAAGACTCAGAGCTGTTATCTTGGCAAAAGGAGGTTGCAAAAAGTATTGAATAAAAGGGTGCCAATAATTGTGGCCAATAGCCCTCATTTATCAAACGATCGTACACCAGAAAAGTGTGCGTACGCTCATTTCCACGCAAAAATTGGCATTTATCAATATGAGCGGTGACTATGCTCAAATCTCACGTCAGGTCTCAGCTCGTGTACGCACGTTTTTGAGTCAGCGGGAGCTTGCGTGCAGCATAGTAAATCTGGTGGAGAACTGTTATGAGAACATTTAGTTTAATTTCCTGACCGACAATCACTCACTAACCGATCATTAACCATTAAACGACACAATTAAAATGTCAAATTAAAATTAAATTAGAATAGATGCGTGTCTTAAAATACCACAAATGTTTTTTTGTTTGTTTGTTGTTGTTTTTTCCATGGATTTCGCTTTGTATGCGCAAATGGCTGCATCAACAGAACATTAGGATTCACACATCATGCACCTGCAATGCAGAGAAAAACAGAATATAGCCTACAAGGAATAAAAAAAAATAGGACTACATGAAATATATTTCTCTAAAATAATTAACAGATTAACAAAATAAAAGAGAAAAACTGTGCATCAAGCAGGGCTAGTCCAGGCTACGCTCACGTTGTATTCATTTTCTTTATTTTATTAAAATATTTATCTTTATTTTATTAAATCCAATTGACCGTGCGGGTGCTTCACTCACACACGCAGACCCAACATATCAGTTCTAGTGTTGCTAATTTTACATTTTAGCCATTTATCAGTAAACTAAAATGCAGACAAAGTTAACACTGCTCAGTTTAATGGTCCGCTGTCCGTCTGTAACAGTCGGCGCGCAACGCCCAAACAAACACATTTTTGCGCATGTGAAGGATGATGTTTTACGTGGATATTGAAACAAGAGTGAAATAGAAAGCCTTGTTTACATAATGAACAGTAGCTCAATGCAACCAATAAATGTTACATCGTGAATATGGAAATGTTTGGATTCCTCCCAAATGAGAGAGGTAGGCTATGTGAGCCCAATTCAGTTTTGCTTTAAATAAATTAATTTCTGCTTTATAATGAATGCCACTATAACCTAATGTGTGTTTCAATTTATAATATATAGCTACTTATTTTTCGCTCTTGTTCTGTTCTCTTGTTCTTGTCCAAATTTATATATATTAATAATGTTTGTAAGTAGGCTATTTAGTTTTATTTACCGGTATTTTCTTTTTAAATTAATTTTATTGTTTGCAATTACGAGGTTGAGGGGAGTAAGATAAATTTCTTTTTCATGTGATTACTTCCTCTTCATGGCCGGGTTACGTTTCTCTGTGTCGTAAACTATAGGGCGAGGCTTCTAAAATTTGGGGCGTGATATTTAAATTTCAGCCGCCACATTTATCAACACCCATTCATTCGTGCGACGGAATTGGCCGCATACGAAATTTTAATGAATCACACGTGAGCATTGTCGTAAATTGATTTTTATGTTCGGATGTACGCTGGTTTCTACGTTCGTTTGATAAATGAGGCTCAATGTGTTTTGGAGAAAAAACATTTATTTCATAAAGAAATTTTCCCTACGTTTTCAATTCTTTTACTTCAACGAAAGGTAAGATTTTTGTGATTATTTTTTTTTTAAATAAAAGATCAAAAGGATTAACAATGCAGATTTATTTTTACAAGCTTCTTTGTTCATATTTACCAAGGGTGCCAATAATTCTGAGCACAACTGTAAAACCCATACTAATGTTCACAAGACTTTTGAAAAATGTATCTTGTGGCCTAGAATTTTTGCTTCAAAATGATGTGAAAAATCATCCTGCACACTCTTTCACATAAATATATTGATTTAAAATTTGTAAGACATGTTTTGTGTCAGGAAGGCTTATGCGGGGAGGGCGTGAATGATCATGAATAATGGGAACACCTGGGAAGACAAAGACCCTCCCCTAATGGCCCTGTCAGATGAATGGGACTGTGAATGTGAGAATGTGAGGAGATTAAATGAATGGCTTTTTGATTGTATTTTATTTACAACACAACACAACATAACACAATCCAAATATACACAACAAAGCACAAAAAGGCACAAAGACTTAATGTAATGAATGAAGCTGTACCCATTCATCCAACCACCAGTGGGAGCCCTCTCCCAAATACTAACTTGGACTGTTGCTTCATTGGTTACTTCCTGCCTTAATCCAGTATAAATAGCCATGCATTTTCACAGCTGCTTTGTGAGGTATTATCAGCTTATCGCTGCCTTATCGAGCGTTTTTTATTGCCTGGTCATTGTCTGGTCATTGTGCTTGCCTTATTGGATTTTTGCCTTTTGGATTATCTTTTTTTTTTTTCTGGTTGTCTGATTGAACTGATTACTTGTCTCTGTTTACCCTGCCTGCCTTATGGACTACGTCTCTGTTTTGTGTATTAGAGCTGTTCGCTGAGATCAAATAAACTTCTAGCATTTAGATTCTATTTTGCCTCCATGTCAAGTCTCTCACACTTAAACAGTCACACACCTTTGTGCCATTCCTGAAACGGATCCTGTTCAACACACCTGTCATTTCCAAGGTGTTTGCTTTTTCATTTTACCATGTTCATGTACAAGCTTACTAAAGTTGGTACAGCGCTCTCAGAGAAAAACAGTTTGAAGAGATTTGTGGGAATGTTTAAGTCAACAGGACTCATCAGTGGCATCTGGTCCCTGTAAAAACAACAAAACAACTGTGAACATCCTGATATCGGGAGCAACTAGGACTGCATGATTTGTGGGAAAAAATCTAATTGTGCTTGAAAAACAGCAGTCCACTAGATAGTGTGCATGAACTCTTTCCGCACTTAAGGCCAAAGGAGTACTTTGAAAGGCTCATGCGCTCAACTGTTTACGAGATGGAGTGGGACGTGAAAAATGAAGCCTTTTGGGCCTTAAGACAACTTTTATTTTCTTTCACACACAGCACAGAGAAACAACTTTCTAATAAAGCAACCAAATTGCCTGTCAAGTGATAGACAAAACTGACAATGACTTTTTATCTTTTTTAAACTGAAATGAAAGGTAATGTGGATAAACATTCACAGCCATGATGTACAGAACACCACACAAAGGTATAGAAGAAAATGAATAAAAACATTTTGGATCAATAAACCTAAATATATAAATAACTGCAGACATTTCACATGTCGGCAAATCAAATTAAATCGGCTAAATTGCCTGTGCAAGCAATTTATTGAATTAGAACAGAATATACCGTTCCAATAAAAAAAAAAATAATAAAAAAAAGAAATAGTCATAATCAAGTCACAAGTGCAAAATGCCTAAAGTGCAGGCGAATGAATATTCAAAACACAAGTCACAAATAGTTAAATTAGATAACCCAGAGTGATCAATAAATAAATAAAAATTAAAGAAATTATTAAAATAACAAAAGTAGCCTATAGCCAGAATTGTCAACTTTGTCTTTTTAACTGCAGAGACAATAAACGCTAAACTGGAGTGGCAGTCTTTTAGCTAAACGTTCACAGCATCCAAAAATCAAATTAGAACCGGCTGAAATGTTTTGAAATCACTTGTACCTGATCGAGGAAAAAAAAAAAAAAAAAAAAAAATCCATTCTTTCACGTGATCTGCCTGTGTCCGTTTAAGTCTTTTCAAATAGTGCGCAAGAAAAACCGACTTAGCAGAAGTGCGCCTGCAATGTTTGTAGTTGTTGAGGACATGATCTGTTGGCACATCTTGCATCTTACTTTTTTTTGGATCATCTTTTACCATTTCAAAGTGCATCCAGTTCCACACTTTAGATTTTCTTATGCCAGACATTGTTAAAGATTTAATCCCTGCCACCAAGATGCCCTCTGTCGGTCACGGATCATGGAAAGTGAAACTTAACTCTGTCACAGGGGTGGTTGGACTTATTCAACACGCACATTAAAAATATTTATCGAAAGTTTCTTTCTTTTCACATTTTTATTTACAGCATTATCATAATAGGCTGTATATTAACTTATTGGGAGAAAACCGGTAGGTCTATGTAAAATCAGATATTAAGCACCCCCATATCTCGTTTCATAACACCTTTGCGAAGATTCGACTGTGAGATTGGTAGTCGAATCAGGATCCTCCTATCGAAGCATCGAATCATTGACTATTCAGGGTCACCCCTAATTAATACATAAGTGTAAATTTAATAATCATTTGAAATTGGAGTCAGATTAAGCACAGAGCTAGATCAAATTGAAACTAAATTCTAATAAATTAAGTAAACTTTATAGAAGCACAGGTAAAAGACCTACATGGATTACACCTTCACCCATGCCGCTGGATTCCATCATTGGGCCAATGGGTGGTCCTTACACCCTTCTTGGTCAGGTCTGTGAGGGGACAGGCTATGGAGGAGAAGTTAGGAATGAAGAACCGGTAATAGCCCACCAACTCGAGAAAGGCACGTACCTGGGTCTTGGTGGTAGGTGGGTTGAATTGCCTCACTACTTCTACTTTCTGTTCTTTTGGCTTGATGAGTCCAGCCCTCTGTAGTTCCATCAAGACTTTCTTCAGCCTTTTGTGAGGTCGAGCATTGAGATGTAACGGGCCCTGCCAAGGCGTTCCATCAACTCATCCACTCTGGGCATGGGGTAATTATTGAAATAGGACACCTCGTTCAGCTATCAAAAGTCATTGCAGAATGAACCAGTGAGTTCCATCCTTTTATGAGGGAAATAATATATATATATATATTTTTTTTTTATTATTATGCAAACAGACAATTACAATATTTACAGATGAGAAATTAAATGCAAAATACAAATACAAAGACCAACAAAACATACATAACAGCCAGTAAGATTTGTGTGTGTGTGTGTGTGTGTGTGTAACTGTAAGTGTAACTGGGTGTGGGAGTGGAAATATATGAATAAAGGAGCATGTAGGGAAGTACAACAGACATAACCAGAGTTTTTCAAAAAAAATAAATAAATATATATATATACAGGTGCTGGTCATATTATTAGAATATCATCAAAACGTTGATTTATTTCACTAATTCCATTCAAAAAGTGAAACTTGTATATTATATTCATTCATTACACACAGACTGATATATTTCAAATGTTTATTTCTTTTAATTTTGATGATTATAACTGACAACTAAGGAAAATCCCAAATTCAGTATCTCAGAAAATTAGAATATTGTGAAAAGGTTCAATATTGAAGACACCTGGTGCCACACTCTAATCAGCTAATTAACTCAAAACACCTGCAAAGGCCTTTAAATGGTCTCTCAGTCTAGTTCTGTAGGCTACACAATCATGGGGAAGACTGCTGACTTGACAGTTGTCCAAAAGACGACCATTGACACCTTGCACAAGGAGGGCAAGACACAAAAGGTCATTGCAAAAGAGGCAGGCTGTTCACAGAGCTCTGTGTCCAAGCACATTAATAGAGAGGCGAAGGGAAGGAAAAGATGTGGTAGAAAAAAGTGTACAAGCAATAGGGATAACCGCACCCTGGAGAGGATTGTGAAACAAAACCCATTCAAAAATGTGGGGGAGATTCACAAAGAGTGGACTGCAGCTGGAGTCAGTGCTTCAAGAACCACTACGCACAGACGTATGCAAGACATGGGTTTCAGCTGTTGCATTCCTTGTGTCAAGCCACTCTTGAACAACAGACAGCGTCAGAAGCGTCTCGCCTGGGCTAAAGACAAAAAGGACTGGACTGCTGCTGAGTGGTCCAAAGTTATGTTCTCTGATGAAAGTAAATTTTGCATTTCCTTTGGAAATCAGGGTCCCAGAGTCTGGAGGAAGAGAGGAGAGGCACACAATCCACGTTGCTTGAGGTCCAGTGTAAAGTTTCCACAGTCAGTGATGGTTTGGGGTGCCATGTCATCTGCTGGTGTTGGTCCACTGTGTTTTCTGAGGTCCAAGGTCAACGCAGCCGTATACCAGGAAGTTTTAGAGCACTTCATGCTTCCTGCTGCTGACCAACTTTATGGCGATGCAGATTTCATTTTCCAACAGGACTTGGCACCTGCACACAGTGCCAAAGCTACCAGTACCTGGTTTAAGGACCATGAAAATCTATGGGGTATTGTGAAGAGGAAGCTGTGATATGCCAGACCCAACAATGCAGAAGAGCTCAAGGCCACTATCAGAGCAACCTGGGCTCTTATAACACCTGAGCAGTGCCACAGACTGATCGACTCCATGCCACGCCGCATTGCTGCAGTAATTCAGGCAAAAGGAGCCCCAACTAAGTATTGAGTGCTGTACATGCTCATACTTTTCATGTTCATACTTTTCAGTTGGCCAAGATTTCTAAAAATCCTTTCTTTGTATTGGTCTTAAGTGATATTCTAATTTTCTGAGATACTGAAATTGGGATTTTCCTTAGTTGTCAGTTATAATCATCAAAATTAAAAGAAATAAACATTTGAAATATATCAGTCTGTGTGTAATGAATGAATATAATATACAAGTTTCACTTTTTGAATGGAATTAGTGAAATAAATCAACTTTTTGATGATATTCTAATTATATGACCAGCACCTGTGTGTATATATATATATATATATATATATATAATCAATAAAATAAAGAAAATAATAGATAATTTTAATTTTAATTTTAATAACAATAATAATGATAATGATAATAATAGTATCACACAAAAAACTGGAGAATGGGGGATGAGGAGGGTGAAAGTAGCAATAGTAATATCAACATTAATAATAATAATAATAATAATATTGATACAGCCAGTAATACTAATGATAATAGTAGTAGTTGTAATAGCAATGATAATAATAATAATAATAATAATAATAGTAATAATATTAATAATGGTAATATTGATACAGCTATTAACGATAAGGTATTATAAAGCTGCCTCTATTCCCCTCATGGCCATGGCATAGGTTAGACCCCCGCCAGCGTCATGTTACAAATAATCATACAAATAATACATTTTTGGGCGACAAGGTTTTGTTTTCAAGCAAATGAAGGGAAAAACAGTACAGTCTGTGGAAGAATAACAGTGACATGTCTGTGACAGGTGCACCTCTTAGACGAGCTCTGGCTTCTGAATAGTCCAGACAGCTGTACCTAATCAAAAATGCCTCTAATATGTGCACATGTGGAAGATAAACAGCACACAAGTCTGGAATCGTCTTGTCATTAGCTAAAAGTTTTGTCCATCAAGATTTACTACACTGCTCAAAAAAATTAAAGGAACACTTTTTAATCAGAGAATAGCATCAAGTCAGTTAAACTCATGGGATGTTGATCTGGTCAGTTAAGTAGCAGAGGGGGTTGTTAATCTGTTTCAGCTGCTTTGGTGTTAATAAAATTAACAACAGGTGCACTAGAGGGGCAACAATGAGATGACCCCCAAAACAGGAATGGTTTTACAGGTGGAGGCCACTGATATTTTTTCCCTCATCTTTTCTCACTGTTTTTCACTAGTTTTGCATTTAGCTAGGGTCAGTGTCACTACTGGTAGCATGAGGCGATACCTGGACCCTACAGAGGTTGCACAGGCCGTCCAACTCCTCCAGGATGGCACATCAATATGTGCCATTGCCAGAAGGTTTGCTGTGTCTCCCAGCACAGTCTCAAGAGCATGGAGGAGATTCCAGGAGACAGGCAGTTACTCTAGGAGAGCTGGAAAGTGCCGTAGAAGGTCCTTAACCCATCAGCAGGTCTGTATCACAGGACTGTATAACTGTATCTGCTCCTTTGTGCAAGAAGGAACAGGATGAGCACTGCCAAAGCCCTACAAAATGACCTCCAGCAGGCCACTGGTGTGAATATTTCTGACCAAACAATCAGAAACAGACTTCATGAGGGTGTCCTGAGGGCCCGACGTCCTCTAGTGGGCTCTGTGCTCACTGCCCGGCACCGTGGAGCTCGATTGGCATTTGCCATTGAACACCATAATTGGCTGGTCCGCCACTGGCGCCCTGTGCTTTTCACAGATGAGAGCAGGTTCACCCTGAGCACGTCACAGACGTGAAAGGGTCTAGAGAAGCCTGTTGAAAACATTATGCTGCCTGTAACATCATTCAGCATGACCGGTTTGGTGGTGGGTCAGTGATGGTCTAGGGAGGCATATCCATGGAGGGACGCACAGACCTCTACAGGCTAGATAATGGCACCCTGACTGCCATTTGGTACCGGGATGAAATCATTGGACCCATTGTCAGACACTACGCTGGTGCATTGGGTCCTGGGTTCCTCCTGGTGCATGACAATGCCTGGCCTCATGTGGCGAGAGTATACAAGCAGTTCCTGGAGGATATAGGAATTGATACCATTGAATGGCCCCCACACTCGCCTGACCTAAATCCAATAGGACACCTCTGGGACATTATGTTTTGGTCCATCCGATGCCACCAGGTTGCACCTCAGACTGTCCAAGAGCTCAGTGATGCCCTGGTCCAGATCTGGGAGGAAATACCCCAGGACACCATCCGTCGTCTCATTAGGAGCATGCCCCTGACATTGTCAAGCATGCATTCAAGCACGTGGGGGCCATACAAACTACTGAGTACCATTTTGAGTTGCTGAAATGAAATTTCAACAAAATAGACTAGCCTGCTGCATCATCTTTGAATTCAGTCCTCTGTAGGTTTATAATTTTCATTTCCATCAAACGATGTGGCATCCTTTCGTTCCTAAAATATTACCAGGTCCATATCAGTATAGATATCTGGCATGATATTTTTCCCCATTGAGATTTGATGTGTTTTCAAAACGTTCCTTTAATTTTTTTGAGCAGCGTACAGTGATAATGGCTGGACAATATGCCTCTCAAGATGTCATAAAATCCGACTGCTCTGCTTGGATATTATAAATAAAACTACTGCCCTATTTTGAAAAATAAACTGGGTGGGCTCATTTGTTTGTGAGATTCTAATGTCATATACAGTTTTACAACATAAACGGTGTTCAAATTTCATAATTTCTTGAAGAATGATGATGGAGAGCAGATCGTTCAGGCGAAATCTGATGTAAACAATGGACAATATATCAACATTTCAAGGATTTAATGCTTTTGTTGACAAAAAGTGCTGTTGGATGTTTTTCATTTGATGCTTGTAATGGACATTTTACCCAGATTGCAACAGACTGGATTCATCTCACAATCACTATTTCATAACAAAGGTTTTTTATTTTTTTTATTTTTTTTTTATCAGTTTTATTTTGAAAACATGACACAATATAACATCACAACTACATAAAAAGAGCTTAAACTGTTATAAAAATACATGTGAGCATTAGTGGAACTGAAGTTTTCAGAATAAACACGAAACACACGTGATCGTTGTCATGTGGTGAATCTGGCCAACCGTGAAACAGCTGTGTCGTCATCAGAGCCGTCATCAGAGCCCGTGCAGCCGCTCTTGAGAAACTGCGCTGGCTGACTCAGCCGACTGCTCTCAAATCTTTTTTTTTTTTTTTTTTTTTAAATGCTTTATTAAGTAACAAAAAAATAAACAATTAAATAAGAATAACAATAATACAAAATAATAATAATAATAATAATAATAATAATAACAGCAGCAGCAGCAAGAAAATCAGTAAAAAACATACACATTACAAAACAAAAATAACAATAGTACCAAAAAAATAAAAAAATAAATAATAATAATAAATTAAAGACAGGTAATACAAGGATAAATAACTATATACACAGGGGTATTAAAATCAAATCCATATCTCTAATTACAAAATAAATACAAAGATTCCTAAAAAGGATAGAATTTCAAGGCCTTATAACATTCTATAGTCTTTTTTGCTTTGGTGTTCTTTACACCCTTCAGTGACTTAAGATAATGACAAAGCTCAAATTTAAATTGTATTAAACTAGGTGTATTTTTTGCCCATCGACATTTATGAATGTGATATTTCCCTAAAATAATAAACAAATTAAGAACAAAACAAATTTTCTTTTCTAAAGGCTTGTCATAAAAAAATAAAATATTTTTGTCCTCCAGATTAATGTCAGTTCCAGAGATCTCCTTAAAAAAGACCTCAAAATCACACCAGAACAATTTAGTGCAAATACACTCAAAAAAAAAAAAAAAAAAAAAAAGATGATAAATAGTCTCATCATTAAAATTACAAAACAGACATTTCAAATCAATATCTTTCTTAAATCTTTTTTTAACCTGATTAACTGGGTAAATACAATGAATAATTTTAAATGAAACCTCATGAATCTTATTGGTGACACAGTATCTCCTGGAAACTAAAAAAGCCTTCTCCCACTTAATGTCCTGGAAGCGTGAATTCCAAAAGCTTTTAGCTGGGGGTATCCTAAGTGAATGACAAATCTGTCTAAGGAAATTATTGTTGCATTTTTTATCAACAATATTTATACCATCTAACCTTAAATTAAAATCAATAGTTACATCCAAAACAACAGCATTAGCACCTCACAACAACTGAAGGAGACCAGAAGGTATAACATCAAAAACAACTGCATAATCCTTTGCAGATATAGGAAGTTTGAATTTATCTAGAAATTCTCCATATGAAAGTAAGTGACCATCATGGCGAAACAGCTGTGTCACCAATAAAATGTTGTTTCTAAACCAATATTCAAAAAAAGTGTTTTATTCTTATGTTTAATATCTTTATTATTCCATATCAAACATCTGTGGGGAGAGAAATTGTGTTTATACGCCAGTAACCAGGATAACAGAGCTTGCCTATGAAAGTTAGATAGCTTAATGGGGATTTTATTAATATCAAAGTTACAATTGAGGAGAAATTTAATACCGCCAATTTTGTTAAAAACTAAATTTGGGATATAATACCACAATTTGTTATTAGATTTAATACAATTCTGAATCCATTTAATTTTAAAGATATTATTAGAAACTTCAAAGTCAATAGCATTTAAACCACCTTGATGAAATAAATTCCCTAATATACCTCTATTTAAGTAATGTGGCCTATTCTTCCAAATAAAATTATACATTTTCTTATTAACCTGTGTAATAATTGACTTTGGAGCATCTAAAACCATTGCTGTATAAGTTAGTCTTGACAACCCTTCAGCCTTTGATAGCAATATTCTACCAGTCAAAGATAAATCTCAGCATTAAAAGCATTAAATTTCTTCTGTACTTTATCAATTAATGGAATATAATTTAAATCAATTCTTTCCTTTTGATTTTTACATATTTTGATGCCCAGATAAGAGACTTGGTTTTTAACTGGTATACCACACAATTCCACCACACCATCAGGTATGTCTTTCAAAGGGAACAATTCACATTTATTAATATTTATAATTAAGCCAGAGACTGACGAAAACATATCTAAACACTTAAGTGCTGCATCTATTTCTCTGTCACTTCTCAAAAATATGGTTGTGTCATCTGCTAGCTGTGAACATTTTATTTCTTTGTCAAATAAACATATACCCTGAAATGAGTTCTTTTTAACATGAAGACACAACACTTGCATAACTAATAAAAAATAATAAAGGAGCTGCAGGGTCTCCTTGTTTTACACCTCTAGAAATATTAAATCTGGGAGTTGTTCCAAAAGGTAACTTAATAGAAGTATTACAGTCACTATACATTGTACAAATTGCTCTGATAAAATTATTACCAAAGCCAAAAAAGCCAAGAGTATCCATCAAGAATGCATGATCCACAGAGTCAAAGGCTTTATAATAATCAATGAATAATATATAACTTTCATCCTGAACTAAGAAATTATAATCAATTAGGTCCAAAACTAAACGAATATTATTTCCAATATATCTGCCACGCATAAAACCAGACTGGCAGTCATCAATAATTTTATCCAAACTAAGTTTTAGTCTCTCTGCAAATATAGTTGATAACAATTTAGCATCATTATTAATTAATGATATAGGCCTCCAATTTTCAATACTAAGTGGATCTTTACCCGACTTTGGAATAAGGGTTATTAAACTCTGATTCATTGTAGGCAGCATTTTCTCAGCTTCCAATATTTCCTGAAAAACATGTAAAAGGAACACAGAGAGATCTTCCTGAAAGGTTTTATAAAATTCGGCGGTTAAACCGTCATTACCCGGTGATTTATTATTCTTCAATTTGGCAATATTTTTATGAATTTCATCCAATGTTATATCCCTTTCACAAATTTTTTTTGAGTCTTCATCTATTACTGTAGAATTTATTTTTATATTATCCAAAAAAGTCCCTGCGTCTCCAATACCTTCATCTTTTGTGTATAATTTTTTATAAAAACTTGTTACAAACTGAGAGATCTCATTCACGTCCGCTGAAATTTTAGCATCAATCCTAATTCTTTTTAAAGAGGACAAATCAGTATTTCTCTTTTCGAGATTAAAAAAAATATTTTGAGCTCTTTTCATCACCTTCCAACCATTTGCGCCTCGACCTCACAAATGTTCCTTTAGCTTTATTCTCAAATATTTGATCCAATTCTAATTGTAATTTAATTAACATGTCTTTATCTATTTGAGACAAATTATGTTTTTCATATATAAGAGTAATATGTTTAATGATGGAATCCTCCTTAACCCTTCTGGCCTTGGCCATTTCTTTTCCAATCCCGATAGCGAATTGTCTTATGGAATACTTCATAAATTCCCAGTGTTTCCCATACATTTTAGAGGCATTTGCCTTACTATAAGAATCCTTTATAATATCTTTAACAACCTTTTGAAATTGTTCATGTCCAAGGAGAGAATTATTTAACTTCCAATAATTAAACCCAGATCTTTTTCCAGTTAAACTATCAAAACCAAAGATAACATGGATCATTTTATGATCAGTAAGAATGGAAGGTATTATATCAAGTTCCTTAACTTTTTGTACTAATTCTTTAGACAGTAGCCAAAAATCAATTCTGGATTTTCTGGAACCATCCTTATTACTCCATGTAAAATCAACTTTACCAGGATTTCTATTTTTCCATTCATCAAGACAATTAAGATGCAAACATAAATCACTAACATAAGAAAAAAAATTCGGTCGTGGAGGCAGGCAGTCCAATAAGGGATCACTGATGGTGTTCCAGTCTCCACCCAAAACCAAATTAGCATTAGGAAATGTTAACAACATTACAGAAATCTCCTCTTCAAAACTCTGCAACAAAGATTGATTCTCAACTTTGTTATTATAACCATAAATGTTTCCTAAAATAACAATATTATCATCTATCTCAACTACCAAAATTATCCGTCTTCCAGATGAGTGTACATTACTTTTCAGTATTTTTCCCTTAAACATTCCTCTTAAAATCGCAACACCTGCAGAGTTGCTGCTTCCACATGACAGCCAAAGATCATCTTCCCATTGATTCCTCCAAAACTTATAGTCAGATACTAGAGCGTGAGTCTCTTGCAAAAAATAAAAGTCGGCCTTGAATCTCTTAAGATATAAAAAAATAGCTTTTCTTTTCAAAATGTCACGAATACCCCTCACATTGAACGAATACAAACATAATGACATTGTACAGAAAAACAAGCAGTGAAGAAAAAACATCAATCGCCATAGAACAACGCAACTAAACTAAAAGGGTCAATCGATAGTCCCGAGTGTATATTTAAAGAAATCTATCGAAGAATTGTGAGACGTAATAAATGTAGTTTACCTTAGAGTCCAACGCTACCATAAGCAAATCGACATACAGGAGCTTAAATATGAATATCTCAAAAAGAAATAGCGCTTAACAAACACGTAAAGCGTAGTAAGCAGCTATTGCTCACTACACTCAAACTTCTTTTCCATCAATTATTGCTTTAGCTCCCACATAAAAGGCTCTTTTTCCTTCCTTGCGTGCTGCGTCGATTTGGGGCCATAGTTTGTTACGAGCCTCCTTATCTTTTGTCGTCAGGTCTTCCCCAAACCGCAGCTTCCTAACTTGTAAATATTCCGATCCTCTAGCGTTCTTCCAGATGAGATCTCTTGTTGACCTGGCTACGAACCTGATGATAACTGGTCGAATCTTCTCTGCGCTCTTTCTGCCAACCCTATGGCTAACATCAATGTGTTGTTGACAGGTCTCCTCGTTTTCTGGGATGACAGATCGGCAGATTTCAACCACCCGGGCTTTAACATCCTCACCTTCCTGTTCAGCCAGTCCATACAGCCTCAAATTCCACCGTCTTTGATACCTTTCCGTTTCGTTGAGCTTGTCCTCCAGTTCCGTTATCCGTTTCTGATGGTCTTTCCCCATCGTTTTCATATTGGAGATGTCTGCCTTTACATCCTTCAATTCTTGAAAAAGAAATTCTGTAGCCTTTTTCAAAGAATTAACACACTCTCTGTTTTGCTTTATTTCTTGGTTAAGAACGGCTGTATTCTGACTCATTTTCTCCACTAATATCTTGGCGATATTATCTTGTACCTCCACGAGTGTGGGTTCAGGCCGACTACTCTTAGAGTCCGGAGTACAAGGCTCAGATTCGGGCAAGGGTATGAGATTATCACTTTTCCGTGCATACGAGTGCATGGCCGACTGATCGGGAGAATCCTTTACGCGCCCAGATGCAGCTTTATCTTTACTCTTTGCAGGTCTTTTCTCTGCCATTGTGTAAGTGAATATCTCAAATACAGAAAAATTTGAAAAAAAATTCGAAGCGTAAGACTTTTTCCTTGCTATGTCTCACAAATTAACTCTGCACACAATTAAACGATGGACGTTGTCGTTGTTAAATGGCGTAAGAAGAAAGTTACTTTCTAAGCACAGAAAAAGCGTGTGTCTCGGTCGCCATCTTGGCCACGCCATTTCATAACAAAGGTATCAAGTCCCGTTTTGATTGTGCATGTTGCCATTTGCACTTCCAACACAAATTACAATATTATTGTTGCTGGAGCATCTATACTGTGATTGACACTAAACCCTTAGAACTTTCAAATGATGTATAATGTGTTATCATTCTTAACATTTTTAGACAGTATTCTATATAGTAAGTAAAAACCATGGTAAACAAAGTGACGTCAAGAGGTTAATGTGGTAGATCTGTTCAACACGTCATCGTCCCGGCTGACAGACTCGATAATTTACCAGCCCCACTCTCTCGGACACAGTATACGGCCCCTGCCATGATGCAATAAATTTATAAGCAGCATTTGGAATTAGCACCAATATTATAGAACCCACATGCTTGAGTGGGGTGATTGTACACTCGCTGTTGGTGTGTTGGGACTCAGTTAGATGCTCTTTTACAATTTTTCAAATTGAGCCCCGAGTCTGACGATCAAACGTCTGAAATAGTCGATCAACCAGAAACTGATTTGCAATCATGACTGGTGTGCTGGAACAAGTTTGATGTTACAGATTTCATATTTTGTTTAATTTGATAACACATTTAATTGTTTAATGTCTGCAATTCCTTAATGTTATCCATGGCACTAATTTTCCTGTTCACTTTATTTATGGTTTAGAGCTCCATCTAGTGGCAAGTTTGACGTTGCTTTAATTCTGTGATTTCGGTATTCACGTGAATCAGGAAGTAGTGAGTGCTCCATGCGGGCAGCGGTAAGGATGGCTCTCTTTAATCGCCATATATCTCTGTAATCTTTAACCTTGCAACAGCATCGCCTGTAAGTATGTATTTGATTTACATGGATGTTCATTATACTTGCATATAAATGTGA
Organism: Ctenopharyngodon idella; assembly: GCF_019924925.1. NCBI lineage: Eukaryota > Metazoa > Chordata > Actinopteri > Cypriniformes > Xenocyprididae > Ctenopharyngodon > Ctenopharyngodon idella. Next base: position 10,856,172 of record NC_067237.1, read on the forward strand.
ATTGTTTGGTTTAAGATAATCATTAATCATTTTCCATTTTGCTTTAGTGTCATATCGCTGTATTCATTATTTGCATTACAAAATGTTATGTTTATTTGCAAGCATCACAAAATATTACATTATTGTGGATGTTGATATGGTGCTGTAGTTGTTGGTAATTCCTGGACATTATTATTATTATTATTATTATTATTATTGAAATATGTTTATTTGTTTATTTGTAGTTTCATTCCATACCCAAGACCATTAAACCTGTGGGCAAACAAACTTCTTGTCTTCAGAGTCACGTGAGGGAAGGGAGTTTATCTGACTGTCAAAACACTAAAAACATGTTGAGGACAGTACGACGTTTCTATATGGTAAGTGTCACCTTAGTTATTTATAAGACGTGATAGCAGCATCACTGTTATACTTTATGTAAGTGCACCTGTGGGAACTATCAGAATGCCAAGCGAAGCTGAAAACCTCTAACATAAGATAAACATTTAGGCCAGATGTGTACAGACTTTTTCGGCATAACTATTAACAAAGAAAAATGGCTATATCATTGTTTGACATTATAATAAGTGTTTACTGTTTACAGAGAGAATACTTCAACTAGTTAGCACGGACTAGCATCTTAACATCCTATTACAATACAGATAGAGCTCCACTCTACTGTAATAATAACGCAGAGGAAAAAAACAGTTTGTTTTGTATGTTGTAAACTCCCACGTTAGCCGAGCACAAACGTGAATAGCTGATAATGCATTAGACTTTGTAAACAAAAGTCGTGCTCCATTCTTGATTATTACTCCAAGTAATAAGACAGACAAGCTGCATTAATCAACACATTTTTAAACAATATTGGACCCACATCTGAATAGCAGAACTACAGAAATGTGAGTTAGCCGGTTAGCAGGAGACAGACTAGGGTGTACCTTACACAACATAACATACAAAACTATGAATTATTAACGATCGCTAGAAAATATAAACATCAATTATTAACAATACTTACAGGTTGAGATTCAGAGAAGCAAGCTGGTCCAAATAAACTGGTCATTGATCCATATTTTAAGACCAAGCGTTTTGTGAATCCTGCGTTAAACTTCCCGAGGTTTGAGAAGCAGTCATCTGATGGGAACACAACAAAAGATTGTACTGCTGTGGTACTGTTGAAAAAATGAATTTTCCCTGGCGTCTGCATGCGAAATAAGTGGGTGGGCAATATGCTAATGTTTCGTTGTGAAATCGCAACGAAACGGCTTGGGATTTGTTTTACAAACGACTCGTTTAATTGACTCAGAGTCGACTCTTACTTTTGAGAGACAATAACTTTATATACAGTGCACTTTCAGATTTAAAAATTTGCAGGATGTTTTCATTCACTTAGAGCTATGTTACACACTACATGAAAGGTAATTTTCAAAAATCCATAATAGGGGCACTTTATAACATGAACGAGCATGTGGGTAAACACAACATAAAAGCTGCAATGAAACAGTGCTGTACACTGATAACAGAAACGGCATCAAACGCCAACAGAAGTTCGCTGGTGTGATAACATAGAAATTTGTTGGTGTTTGTAGGCATTTGCTGAAGTATGAAAATAACTGGCTAGTGAAGCCAAACCGTACTGGTCTTTGTTTACGTCCCAGAAACTATATAACTTTATAAACGATAAAACATACTTACAGGTTGGGGACCCATAAACAGCAGCTTCTGCTTTTAAAGTAGGAACTGCTCCATCTTTCACTAATAGCATTTGTGCAAATCCAGCATTGAACTATTGTAGATTCTGGAAGCTGTCTTCTGTAAAATTTGCAGCACAGACAGCTAAATTAGCATTATAATTGTCAGGAACAGAATTAAACATAAATTTTAAACATTGTTTCCAAAGTCCAGCGTCCCTAGGAAGCCCAAACACAGAAGACTTGTATGCATGCGACATGGCCTCGCCCACTTTGTTACGTGTTCCCGGGGGCAGTGTTTATGTTAATTGCAGGGTTTATGATGTTACCAACCCAGGAAGAAGCTTGTTGTAGTCCAAACCGGTCGTAATTGTAGGCATTAAACTGCCATAACTTTAAAAGACAATATCTCCGTTTGCATTGAAGCGCTGTAACTTTGCAGATACCGTTTATGCTCAAACAGCAACATTACACACTAACTAAAGTTAAAAAAGTGAAATCGCAATGAACCACCCCTTTAAACTACTGACTTTTTAATATTGTCAGTACTCTTACATTCTCTGTCTCTCCTCAATCTCCCAGTGCTTTTAACAGGTTATACCTGACAAATGCCTCATCTTCCACCTGCTTCAATAAACCCATACCCATAGTAGGTGAGCGCGGGGCACAAACTAACGCGGTTGTAACACACATGGTTTAAATACTTTCACACACGCTAGCATGAAGAAACTTAGCATATTTACTAGTTGCCATATCAACAATATACAGAGAAAAAATTGCGCCAAAATTCAGAAATATTTGGAAGATATCACTGAACATTTATTTAACAATAACAAAAGTAAATTTCTTAGTTAAGCTGATTTTTCATCTATATTTTTGTGTTTATTTAAAATTAGACAAATCTGATATTATTTTAAACTCCAATCTGTTGTTTAGCAGTTTGGGTAGTTCTTTAATGCTTCACTAACTAGCAGAAGACACTAACCAGGTTTAAATTCCAGTTGCGCAGATAGGGTTTGTTGTAACACTGCGTTACAATGTGCCCCGCTACTAGAACTATACTATTCTATACAGTTAGGAGCATTTGTACTGGCTCGTCTATTTATCTCGTGTTCTGTGAGAGCGTTCACTGTCAAACCACAAAATTATTTAAATTTGAATTTCTAAAAAAATGCCATTATTTTATATGGAGAAAAAAAAAAAAATTGTCTTTTATTGACAAAATATTTTAGTTTGTCATGTATATTTTTTTTAATTAAATTAGATAACATTTTTAGTTGTCATATGGTCATGTTACAATGTGCCTCATCACATGTTACAATGTGCCCCACCTATGGGGCATGTTGTCACATTTCCCTTCCCTTCTTTCAGGATAAATAAAGAAAAAAGTATACACTGTATTAATGAAACAAAGCCACATATTTGTACAAGAAACGTGTGAAATTAATGTGGAACAAAAGAAATTCTCTGAACCCTAAGTACATTTACACAAACTGAGAAAGTCAAAAAGCGTTAGGTTGTGCCCTGCTCTCCCCTACACTTAATCAATCTCTATTCTTACCATCAGTGCTCACTGCTGTAGTCTTATTGACTGTTAAAGTAAGATAATGCCCAAATTTTGCAAATCATTAAAATAGTAATATGCAAATGATTACAGCCCGGAAAGTACTGCATAATTACAACATATTTACAGCGTAACTTCGAGTAATTATAGTGTACCTGTAAAGTCTTGGGAATTAAGGGGTAACAACCAGGAAAATAACAAATTATTTATACTGTAAGTATTTTAGAATTAAGGGGTACTTATACTATTACGATAGACAACAATCTTACGTTTGGGAGCAATTTAGCGAGAAAGTGCACTGATTAAGTTGCTTCAAGGCAAGTAGAAAGAACTATTGCAATCTTTTTTTAATACATGGGGAAATATACTTTTGTTTCATGTAGTTACAGGGTAAGTATGACATTGCGGGCCGTCAATTAAAGTGGTGCTTGTTACACTCTTGTTTCATGTAGTTACAGGGTAAGTAATAAAAAAAAAAAATGCAAACAATCTGCTATCACTTGGAAAACTTTATTTGAAAAACAACTTATTTCAAAACTTAAAAATTTTAAGTTACAACACCTTTTATTTGTTTCTCTTGCTTGGCTTCCTCCTCTTCTTCTTTTTCTTTCTTTCCACTGATGAATCTTAAGAGGGAATCCCATGTCATTTGCTATTCTGTATTAAAAGAAAATATAGTAGCCTACACCCGGAAATGTGCTCACCATTTACTCATCTTTTACCCTCATGCCATCTGAGATGTATACGACATTCCTTCTTAAGATGAACACAAACAAAGGTTTTTAGAAAAATAAATCATATCTGGGTACGCTTTATAATGCAAGCTCATGTGTTCCTAAAAGTCGAATAAACGGCACATACAGCAATAACTGCAGTAATCCATACGACCCCAATGGATGAATCAATGTCTTCTGAAGTGAAATGATACGTATTTGTAAGAAAAATACCGAATATTTTAAAATTTTAAACTTTCAACCAACTGTCACCTGCGCGTGCATGAGAGGTTTGAGAGTTGCTTGACGTAACTTGAAGCGTGACGTAAGCGTGCCGATGTCAGATGCCGTCAGTTTTTTTTGTTTGTTTTGTTTCTGTGTATTTTGCTCACAACAAAATATACAGAATAACAGGTAATGATAATGATGATAATGAGAAACAAACAAGACAGAGTAACAGAGACGGAGAGTTTCATGTATGCATTACAATATGCTTCGTGGAACGCAAAGTCGACTCTCATGCAGGCGCTGGTGACAGTTGGTCGGAAGCGAAAAGATGAATAGCCTAAACCATGAGAGAATTTCTGGGTGTACTGTATTTTCTTTTAATACAGAATAGCAATGGGATTCCTTCTTAAGATTCATCAGTTGAGAAACAAGAGGAGGAGGAAGCCAAGAGAAACAACAACAACAACAACAACAACAACAAAAAGGGACAAAACGTGTTACTTTCTGTCAGGACTTTAGAATTTGAAATGAAAAGTTGATTTTAAAAAAATGAATAAATGAATAATAAGTGCTGTAGGCCTGTTTTTAAATAAGTTTTTTTTTTCAAATAAAGGTTTTGGAGCCAGTGATATCAGATTGTTTGCATTTTTTTTTATTACTTACCCTGTAACTACATGAAAAGTGTAACAAGCACCACTTTAATTTACGGCCCGCAATGTCATAATTACCCTGTAACTGCATGAAACAAACGTATATTTCCCCATGTATTAAAAAAGATTGCAATTGTTCTTTCCACTTGCCTTGAAACAGCTTAATCAGTGAACTTTCTCGCTAAATTGCTCCTAAACGTAAGATTGTTGTCTATCCTAATAGTTTAAGTACCCCTTAGTTCTAAAATACTTACAGTATAAATAATTTGTTATTTTCCTGGTTGTTACCCCTTTATTCCCAAGACTTTACATATTGTTCCTCTATACTTACACGTACTTACTGTATAGGTACACTATAATTATCGAAAGTTACGCTGTAAATTCATTGTAATTATGCAGTACTTTCCGGGCTGTAATCTAAAGCGTTACCCAGATTTTCATAAGTTAGTCACTCAAGGACTCTTATAGATGCTGCATGACTCTAAGTTTCTCTCTAAGTCTGACTTATTTCTTCACACCCCCACTCTTTCCTCTTCCTCTGTCTATGCCACCCAAGCTATGAGCCATACCTGATTTTCTCACCTGATAATACTGGTTGCTGAGGTTGAGCAGTTAAACATAGCACCAGATATAATTTACCAGAAAATGTTAGCTCTTTATCGGTTATCAGAAGCATAGAAAAATATTGTTGGTGGTGTGGGCATTAGAAATGGAAATGGGGTTATTTTTGAAGCAATATGATTCTGTACAATTTGTTTTTGTAAATGTAAAAATAATATGAAACGAGGTTCACATTGTTTGAGGTTATAATTTTGAATGTTTATCTAGTTTTTGATCTATATTGTCATCTATACACTGTAAAGGAAGGACAGAAGCTGCATCTGAGATAGCTTTTACGCTTGAATTACTGCAACAAATATTTATGAAATTAATGCATAAAATATGAAAGTACAGTATTAATATAATACAGTATTAATATAGCATGACATTAATGAAAATAGGACATTGTAAATAACAATATGAAAACATTAATTTACAAATTTGAGGCTTCCATGATGCTGCATTTACACAAAAGCAAAACTACGGTGACAGGGAGGGGACATGTTCGGTTCACTTTTTGTTCCCACGAGTTAATATGTCGTGGCAATGAGATGTTAATTGGTGGGAATGTCATAATAACTTGTGGGAACGTGATAATAAGTCATGGCCACAATATCATTTTGTTGAGGTAACGACATGCTTATGTCGTGGCCACGCAATGTAAAGTCATGGCCTTGAGATCCTATTTCATGGCCACTTGTTAAATGCGTGAACAGCCTGCACGACCATAGCAACCAGGAATTATCAGAAATAGATAGGCCTATAATATTTATTTTTAATTTTAAAAAAAGTGTGGAATTAAGAAATTATTATATTAACATATTGCCTATTAAATTGTATTGTGCACGATGCCTATAGACAGCATTCGAATGAAGTTTATTATCAATAAAGGTTAAAAGAATACACCTTTACATTTTTATCCATCCATCCAATAGTCTTTTAAATCCATTCACTGATTGTTTATTTTTTATTTAATAGGCCTATTTTTACTATTAGGGGCCAAGCACCAAAGGTGCATAGGCACCTATTGTATCTGTTCTCTTTTTTTTTTTTTTTTTTTTCTTTTTATTATTATTATTATTCTTCTTCCGCTCTGCAAGTCTATGGCAGCCCATACAACCATATGGTGAAAAGTTGTGAAATTTGGCACACAGTTAGAGGACAGTCTGATCTGTGTCCATAGCAAATTTGGAGTCTCTAACTCAATCCCTCTAGCGCCACCAGCTGTCCAAAGTTGCACTCATGTTTATGTTAATAACTTTTGAACTGTAAGGGTTAGAAACAAAATTCTTTTTTCCTCTGATTCGATTGCACCCTATGACGTCATTTTCCGTCATGAAAATTTTTCCGCCATTTTGAATTTTCTGAAAAACCTACTTTTTCAAACTCCTCCTAGGCCGTTACTCCGATTTTCATGAAAATTGAACCAGATCATCTTCAGACCATGCCGACAAAAAGTTATGGAATTCAAGTTGATTGCTCAAACCGTTTTGAAAAACACACGAACGAATTTTACGTAGCACTTGCGAAAATAGACATAATGCTGTATCTCCGCAACGCTTTATCATATTCAGACAAAACTTGGTACATGTCATCACAAGCATGACCTGAGGCAACATGCAGTGTTTCGGCGCAGTGCCACCTACTGGTCTGGAGATATGAAAAATGGCTATTTTTGCTTAAAATATTTTGTCAAATCATAAATGTGGTCTCGCTGGATTCGGGGCATCATGCCAAGTCGAATGATATCCAATTTTCCCATATCGGCCATTTTGGCCGTCGGCCATTTTGAATTTTGTGGTAAAATGCTATATTATATGAACGCATTAGCGTATCGTTACAAAACTCGGTATGGGTCATCAGCACAATGCCCTGAAGGAGTCTGAGAAGTTTCGGAACAGCGCCACCTAGTGGAGATTTTTTTTTCATATGCTTATAACTTTTGATCTGGTTGACTTATTTTCACGGGAATCATATCTTTAGACTCCTGAATCCTTGCCGAGTCCAACGATACCAAACATGCTAGGTTTCAACTTACGGTTTGCGCGACGTGGTGATTTAGCGTTTAAAAAACTATTGCGAATATCTTCGAAACCGTTAGTCCGATCGAGACGAAACAGCGTAGGAAACACGGAACCTAAGCTGGTTAACTAAATGTTAAAGCCCAAATGTCAATTTTGATAGCAAGTGGCAAAAAAAATCAAAACACAGTCGTCCATGGGTCATTTTTTATGATCTCATACATATAAATGTCTATAACTCCAAAACGAAATGAAATATTTGCACCAAATTGGACACACACATGTATGGGGTCACCCTGAGGACACATAAAAAAAATGGTGGGATTGTGCCTCTTGGTGGCGCTATAATTGAACAAAACATGAAATTTCCATTAACTACATTGCAGTATTATGATATAAAATGCTAAATTATATGAATGCATTTATGTACCATTACGAAACTCAGGATGTGCCATCGGCACCATGCTCTGGAGGTACACAATAGGTTTTGAGAAATCGCCTCCTTGTGGTCAAATGTTATAATGAAATTTTAAAAAGTGCTAACAGATTTTTTTAATGAGACTGATCTTATCTAATTCCGTGGGTCATGCTGAGAACATTGATGCCAATTTTGCCACAGTCAGCCAAACTTCCTGTCAGTCATTTTGATTTTCTTTAAAAACATACTTTTTTGAACTGCTCTTAGACTGTTGGTCCAATTTTTACAAAAATCGAATCGTATCATATTCAGACCATGCTGATAAAATGTTGTGGATTTCGTGTTAATAGACGAAACCTTATTCATTTACCACAGCAACAAATTAGAGGCTTGATGCCAAAATGACTCTTGAGGCTGTATCTCTGCTATGCTCTAACATATTGACACCAAACTTTGTGAGTGTCATTGTCACCTCACTCTGACCATACCTCATTAATTTAATCACAGTGCCACCTATTGGTCGAAAGTGATAAACCAGTAAATCTTTATTATTGACTGTATTTGTGATTTTTTTTTTTCAGCTCTTTTGCCTAAAATGATCTTAAGGATTTAATTCACATGATTTGAGTTGATATCTGTACATAGTGCTGATTATGCTCATGTATGTTTCAGTTTCACCTTTCCATTGCAACGTCAATAAACCTGTGGACAAGGAGTGAACTGTCTTCAGAGTCTTGATGTTATGGAAGAGTTTACCTGGCTGTCAGGTTATATACAGAACATATACTGAGGACAGCACACCCTCATTATAAAGAAGTTGTGGCCACAAGAAAAATATATCGTTCCCTCAACATACAGTGCTCAGCGTAAATGAGTACACCCCCTTTGAAAAGAAACATTTTAAACAATATCTCAATGAACACAAAAACAATTTCCAAAATGTTGACAAGACTAAGTTTAATATAACATCTGTTTAACTTATAACATGAAAGTAAGGTTAATAATATAACTTAGATTACACATTTTTCAGGTTTACTCAAATTAGAGTGATGCAAAAATGAGTACACCCCACAACAAAAACTACTACATCTAGTACTTTGTATGGCCTCCATGATTTTTAATGACAGCACCAAGTCTTCTAGGCATGGAATGAACAAGTTGGCGACATTTTGCAACATCTATCTTTTTCCATTCTTCAAGAATGGCCTCTTTTAGAGACTGGATGCTGGATGGAGAGAGATGCTCAACTTGTCTCTTCAGAATTCCCCATAGGTGTTCGATTGGGTTCAGATCAGGAGCCACTGAATCACTTTCACCGTGTTTTTCTTCAGAAATCCAACAGTGGCCTTAGATGTGTGTTTAGGATCATTGTCATGTTGTAAAAGTGCACAATGACCAAGGGCACGGAGTGATGGTAGCATCTTCTCTTTCAGTATAGAGCAGTACATCTGTGAATTCATGATGCCATCAATAAAATGCAGCTCCCCGACACCAGCAGCACTCATGCAGCCCCACATAAGGACACTGCCACCACCATGTTTCACTGTAGGCACCATGCATTTTTCTTTGTATTCCTCCAAAGAAAACACATTCTCCGTTTGTAACCTGATCAAGGAATCTCACATTTGATTAATTTTATAATATGAAGAGATTAGCCATTTCACCCAAGGATTACATACTTATCTGTGGGGCAGCAATGTATTGGCCACTTTTAATGAAAGGATTAGGAAACTAATTAGTTAGAATTTGCATTTGGGATAATTGGACTTAGCTTGTAAACAAGCAGGTCTGGTGAGCAGGTGTGCAGCCATATGTATGAAGCAGTGCAGGGCAGCCACAGTAGGGTGAAGATAGACAGAAGAACCCTCAAAGGATTTCATACACTGACTTAAAAACAATGAAAGTGTCCAAATATTGGAATGCACAGCATTGGGACTATGTCATCTAAGACCTTCTGTGCAATTATACTGATCCTTATAACCACTAATTTCAAGGTAACCCCAATAAGAGACAATCAGCAGGTCAATTCATGTACATTTGATTGACGCTTAACATGTGAAATGACATTTAGAGTGTCCTCTTCACAGGCACCTCTGAATATCTAAAATGTGATAAAAGTGCAGCCATTAAAATGTATATAGCATGTTTCAGGAATGAAATAGGAAATAAGCCTGACAATCAATATAACTTGTTTGGATTGTTGTTATACTTCCTGTTTCCTGTCCCTTGTGCCATCTTTAGTAATCCATTGTAGTTTTCTCTGTTGATTAGTCCTAATTGTTCCCAGTGTCTTGTTAATCTATTAGCCCTTGTGTGTATATATAGCCATTTTCCTTTGTCCTTTGTCAATCATTGTATGTGGATGGTTTGTGTTCCTGTTCTCTGTGTTTCTTGCAGGTCTCGGTTCTTGTCTTGTTTCTGTTTTTGCTTGCCATCTCATCTATTCTAGCCTTGTACAACATGGCAGTACATTATTCCAAAAGTTACAAATGTCTATTCAGTGTTATATGTGATAGGATACTTGTTTTATGGTGTCACCCTAAATTAAAAAGAACTCCACACATATGCTGTTTTTTTTGTTGTTGTTTTTTTTTTTTTCATTGAACTCAAGATTTTAAGCAAGTTTTACACAGCTGTTTTTAGAAGACAAAGAAATTACAGAAGACAAAGAAATTACAACTCTTGAAATTAGACTGAAATTTAAGTCAGTATTTACTGATTATGTTATTATTTGCTGAAGCTTTGACATTTCATTCACACCCACATTTAGATAAATAATAACAATAATAATTTCAGCTCCTCCCTTGACTGCAAGCAGCAAGTCCCACAGATTAGCAAACTCAGCCAAAGTCAAACACACATTTTATGTCAACACTGCATGCTGCATTTGTCCAATCAATGACACTGCAAATAAGAACAGTAACTGCATAGACACAGCGCTGATGAATGGAAAAGGCAAGGTCTGGAGACATGTTTTTAAAAAGGCGGAGCTAATGCATGAAACGCTGAAAAGGCGCTATGGTCAAAGATGTCTGCCTAGTGCAGAGGTGCCCAATCCTGTTCCTGGCGATCTACCTTCCTGCAAAGTTCAGCTCCAACCCTGATCAAACACAACTGAATCAGCTAATTAAGATCTTCAGTAGCACTTGATAATTACATACAGGTGTGTTTGATCAGGGTTGGATCTGAACTTTGCAAGTAGTTAGATCTCCAGGACCAGGATTGGGCACCCCTGGTCTAGTGTACAGAATGTAATGATTTTTATGATTTCAGAACGTTATGATTGGACCAAAGCAGACTTCTTGCATCAGCGCATTGTGACCATGTATATACTCATGCCAGTAATCATGCTTTGGTCACAGAGAGCATCAAAGCCTTAATTTACTGGTAATGTTAGAACTTTTCATCCCAGAAAATTGAAAGAACTGCTTTACCATGGTGGACAGTTCGATTGTGTGGAATCAAGAAATTGATTATTTTATTTCTAAAGAACTGTGTCTGTGTGCCTTGAGTCATTCTGTCTGAAACCATTAATCACATTTTAGCCAATTCTGCAGCTGTTACCTGGATGGGATGAATTTTTAAATGTAGCAGTTTTGGTCTAGGTTTCTGACCAAAGGTGGTCGGTGGAGATTGGGGGGATGGATCTAGCAGCAGTTTTACTCACTGGAGCTTGTCTCCTTCTATGTCAAGGCAACCGTTCCAAGAATCCGTTTCCAAGAATTATACACAGGCTTTCCTGGACCTCGCTCACCAAACAATTTTTCCAGATAAGTCGCTTATTTTTTATTGGACTAGTCTTAATGCTCCATTAAAAACACAACTTTCTTGTGTTGATCCTCAAGGAACTTTAGCGGACATTGTAGAATGGGCATTATTTTTAAACGGTTCCTCATTTACTGTAGGATATGCGGACAAGGAACCCCGCAATCCTGCAGTACCTGCTACCCCCGTTCACATCATGCCTGCCACGCCAGGGCCTGTTCATGGCATGCCTGCCAGCCCTCAGACAATATGGCTGCCACGCCTGAGCCCTCAGCCAAGATGGCTGCCACGCCAGAGTCATCAGTCAAGATGGCTGCCACACCAGCATCATCGACCAAGATGGTTACCATGCCAGAGCCTTTAGCCAAGATGGTCGGCATGCCAGAGTCTCCAGCCATTGAGGGTGTTATGCCAGGGTTCCCAGTCTTCATGAACGTTGCTTATGAAGCCTCTAAGGCAGTTCCTAGGTGCACAACACTGGTGTCAAGTCTGGAAGATGCACCGCTTATGTTGGTGCATGCTGCTGGTATTCCGGTGATTGTCCCAAGTCAAGGGGTCTCAAGAGGTGGTCCCACTGACGACTGCACTCCACGTCACTGCTATGGTCATTATGTGTGTTTGGGCCACATACTGTTCATCAGCCCAAGAGTCTGCTTCAAAGTCTGCTTCAGATCAAAATCTGCTTCAAAGCCTGATTCAGTCCATGAGTCTGTTTCCAAGTCTGCTTAAGCCCAAGAGTCTGCTCTCAAGCAAGGTCTGATTCAGTCCACGACTCTGCTTCATGGTCTATTTCATCTCACCAGTCTGTTTCACACTCTGTTTCAACCCCTGAGTTTCACGTTTGCCATGATGCGACTATGGAGGCCGTTTCTGAGTTTCACATCAGCTATGATACTACCACCTGAGGCCGTTCCTGAGTTTCACATCTGCTGTGATGCGACTGCAGAGGTCGTACCTGAACTTCAAGTTTGCCTCAACATGACCACAGAGGTCATAACTGAACTTCGTGTCTGCCACGACATGACCACAGATGTTGTACATGGACTTCTTGAAAACCAGAGACACTTTGCCGATCCTGTCATGTTCACTGAGAACACCATCAAGCTACCTGCCTATTTTGTTGTGACCCCTGTGGCCAATGCTAACCTTTCTGTGCTTTGTTTCAGTTTGTAGTGTTTCCTCTTCATGATGTTCATGCCTTGTCTGCTTAGCCATTGGGTTTAGACCTTGTTTGCCTAGGATTACCCACTGCCTTGTCTGGATTCATGTTTCGCCTGTTTGTGGATCACATTATTTTTGTCACGTCTGGATTCATGTTTGTTTGGGTGGATTATTGTGACTGCTTATGTGTGAAATAAACCACTTGCATTTAGATCCTTATCTTCAACTTTGAGTCAGAGATGCAGACATTACAGCCTTCTGAATTAAAAAAACATTTTTATTCAGGACAATGCACTATCCCATGCTGCAAAAAACACCACAGCAGTAAAACTGCTTGAAAATGTATATCTACACCCACTGTAAACATTTCTCTTTGTGAGCTTTGGTTAGAGGTAGCAGAAATGCAACTTTATGCACTTTATATATAGTTTTCTGTGATGGATAAATTTAGGGGTAGAGTTAGTGTAAGGGGATAGAATATACAGTTTGTACAGTATAAAAACCATTATGCCTATGGAGAGTTCCCGTAAATAACCTATGCCTGTGTGTGTGTGTGTGTGTGTGCGCGCTTAATGTATTTGTAAACATTTTAAGGAACACTGAGTCTTTTGAGTCTTTTCAAATAGTGCGCTAGTCAGCTCGTTAACGTGCGCCGCAATGTTTGTCGTTGTTGAGTGGTAGGACATGAGCTGTTGGCACAACTTGCATCTTACGTTTTTTGGATCATTTTTTTTACCATTTCAAAGTGCATCCAATTCTACACTTTAGATTTTCTTAGCCCAGGCATTGTTAAAGATGTAATCCCTGCCGCCAAGATGCTCCTCTGTCAGTCACGGATCATGGAAGTGAAACTTAAATCTGTCACAGGGGTGGCTGGGTTTATTCACGCACATTAAAAATATTTATTAAAAGCTTCTTTCTTTTCACATTTTTATTTACAGCATTATCATAATAGGTTGTATATTAACCTATTGGGAGAGAACCGGTACTTCTAAGTAAAATCAGATATTGAGCACTCCCATATCTCGTTTCATAACACCTCTGCAAAGATTCGACTGTGAGATTGGTAGTTGAATCAGGCTCCTCCTATCGAATCGTCGACTATTCAGGGTCACCCCTACAGATGGTTTTTTTTATTTATTTATTTTTTTATACAGGAATCAGATGCCACTGATGAGTCCTGCTGAAACTTTTTTTCTCTGAGAGCACTGTACCAACTTCAGCAAGCCGCACTACATGAACATGGTAAAAAAAAAAGAAAAAAAAAAGCAAACACCTTGGAAATGACAGGTATGCTGAACAGGAACTGTTTCAGGAATGGGACAAAGGTGTGTGACTGTTTAAGTCTCTGTCTTTAGATCAGTGTGCTCAATAATGTGCCTTTTTGGCCTTTGTATGTATATTTGGATTATGTTGTGTTGTAAATAAAATACAAGCAATCAAAAAGCCATTCTTTTACATATCCTCACATTCTTTGTTCTAGTTCTCTCACAGTCCCTATTCAGCTGACAGGGCCATTGGGAGAGGATCTTTGTCTTCCAGGTGTGAAACACATCAATATTCATGATGATTTGTGCCCTCCCTGCATACAGCCTTCTGACACAAATCATGTCTTACAAATTTTAAATCAATATATTGTTTTATGTGAATGAGTGGGAACGATGATTTTCACATCGTTTTGAAGCAAGCAATTCTAGGCTACAACATACATTTTTCAAATATCTTGTGAACATATATTCAGTATGGGTTTTATGGCCTTATATCAGTGACTTTTTTCACAAACCACTCATAAATGTCATTAGTGACCCTATACAATTTTTTTTTTTTTTTAAATGAATTGGAAAACAGGCATTCATTTATAATTTTATGATTTTTTTTCTTGTTATATTGTTTATAATGAATTGATTGAGGAAAACTAAGGTTGATGTCTAACTTTAAAAAATGAATGAGGAGGAGGGTAGTGAAAGACGTCTCGGGTCGATAAAGACCCGAGGTATGCATTTAAGGGTTAAATTTATATAATTTTATGCATAGACTATATTATAAATTATAAACAAATATAATTTATCATATAGCCTATGCATATAGTTATTTATTATATGAATTGACAATAAATATTAAACTTTGCACTTGAATTAATATGAATATGCTGTATCTCTCTCAAACTCTCAAACTTTTGCTGCAGCAGCAGTAGTGTTTATTTCTGCCTTGTAAATGAAAAAAAAAAAAAAATGAAAAAAAAAAAACGTTTTTTCCGTAAGTTGAGTAGGACGTACAGCGTAAGCTTTATGTAAATTATCAGGAAATTTTTATTTAAAAGTGAACTAATCCTTTAACTGTTTAACAACAAGTTTAGTACCTAATAATAATATGAAAGTACTATATTTTTGACCAGAAACATTTTATTAAACCATACAACAACATCGTAGTGCTTCATCAGTCCTTTCTTGACTGGCCATGCAGGTCTGTGGAGAACCTCTCTCAAAATAGTATCTAAAAAACAGATACACCACAATAGTAAAAATAGTATCTGTCTGTTTCACCTTGTTTAGGTATATATATACTCCCATTTTTGCTTATTCTGTACTAATACACCAAAATAGTAACCTAACCTTTAAACAAAATGTAAAGCTTTAGTCAACTACTTAATAAAAACTTTATACATTATAATGATATGTTTAAGGATTAGTAAAGTTATCAGTAAACAGTAAAAAATATTGTCCAAGTCAAACACATTAAATACATGTATTATTACTACATATGTATTTATTAATATTGTAGCCTCAGCCTACCTTAAAACTTTTACCTTCTGTCCTTGTCCCCTTTCCAGTGGTTGTAGACCCTGAATCCAGTGTTTCTAGGCTAAAAGCAAAACATTCTTTAAGCTCACCTTCAGGAAATCGAGCATCAAGATGGTCGCAGATTTTATGAACGAACAGAATAATGTCCGCTGTATTTACAGCACTGTCACTTGTTTCCAACGGCTTGTTCACTTGGTTGTTTTTTCAATCTTAGCTCTGGCAAAGCAATGGGCATCAATGGTGCTAAGATTGCTTTGCTGCAAGGAGGCACAGAGCTGAGCACAGTGAGAACAACTATGTATTTTGGATCGGACAGTT